>NW_028270189.1:18306624-18607112 GCF_037043375.1 Chiloscyllium plagiosum
TACTTAATGTCATGCCCCAAATATTTATGTTCCCAATCGAGTCATAATGATACTTAACAGGAAGCCTAACTTTACTAACTGTAATCTAATCTCACCATCGAGACCTTTCAGCGTCAACCTTTCTTTGCTAATTGGTGTGAGAGAATTCCACTATTCTTAACTCATCCTGTATTCTACAGACCCCTTGCAACAGATCGCCAGTGGGGTTCATGCTTTAAGCCTTCCCTTGCTTTCATGCTTTAAACCTTCCCTTACTTTCATGCTCTTTATTTTCCATAGTAACATTTTGTCATTCTGACTAATGGCAGTTATTCCTGGCACTGGATATACTGACGGTGAAGGGTCAGTGATCAGAGCGGACTGTCCCTGTAGTTCTGTTCCCGAATCTCCACCTCCCACTCTGTTAGTAACCTCTCAGTCTCCTGGGAATTGCATTGTTCCCAATTTTGCCGGATTCCAGGCCTTTAACCTTGGCTGAGCAGACAGTCGATGGTCTGAGGAATATCATTCCCAAACGTCTCATGTCCGAGGTAATAACAATTAATAACGATGTCTGTGCATCCTCCTCTGATCTGTGGAAATCATTTTTGCGCACTGTAGGAACATTTATTGACCGAAATTAAGGAGGTTTTGAACCAGATCAAACTCCTATTAATTAAGAAGATGGTCTAGATCCCTTTTACTTTTCTCCTGAAGGCAAATGTACGGCAATGCAATTCAATTGGTGAAACTTCCAGGCTTGAACCGAAACACAATTTACTTCGCAATATCGTTGTAACACAAACAAAATACAAAGTGTGGACTAACCCAACTCTATTGGAAAACTTAATGAAATGAAACATCATTTAACTACGAAACAGTCAATGTTCGAATATAGTAACATTGCATAAACCATACAAAACTGGTCTTCCTGCTATAGAATGATATTGTGAAACGTGAACGGATGAGGAAAGGTTATAATGTGATGTTTGTAATTCTTAAGCTTCCAAATGGTTTTGAGGTGCGAATGTATTTTAACTTTGAAGAAATTTGACGCATTTAAACCTCCTTCCTGTCCACGATGGAAGCTGTTGAATCTGTTCCGAATTTCCAGCGGCTTCTGTAATTATTTAAGGTTTCTGACGATAGCAATCTCTCACTTTTCCAACAAAACAAAACGAACCTTATGTTGCGAACAATATTCAAATAAGCAATGGGCAGCAGAGAGGAAAGCTTTCGAGCAACGCTGCCCGGAATGTCACGGCAATTAACAGGAACCATCGCCATGAAAACCCTAAAACAACCTGACAAATCGATTTCGCCACAGAATGCAACGTTGGTGCTCAAGACCTTTCCTTACAAAACCACAGGAAAAGCCACGACACTGCGATGGCTGGGAATCGAACCCAGGTCAACTGCTTGGAAGGCAGCTATGCTCACCACTACACCACCACTGCGCTAGCAGATAAACTGTCCCTTTTCCCAAATGGACATAACAAGGCCGTAATCGTCACCAATTGATCTGGGGCTGAAAGCAAAACAAGAAATTGCTTGTAAAACGTCAACAGGTCTGAAAACACCAGAATCAGAAGCCTTCAGCCCTTAAGAACAATCACTGGATCCAAAAGGTTCACTCCCCACAAATGCTGCCGGACCTGCTGAGTTTCCCAGCAATTTTTGTGCTGTCTCTCAGACCTGCAACATCTGCAGTTCTTTGTCAGATAGAAAACAAACGTTGACCCATTGAAGGGGATATTTGATCAGGTGATTGTCCTCTTCATCCACAGATATAGATGGGATGGAGTATAGGATCATAAAGTTCTTACAGTGTAGAAACAGGCTATTCGGCTCATCATGCATCCCACCAAGTCTCACTTTCTACACTGTTCCTGTAACCCCACATTTCTCATGGCTAACCATATAACCAACACTCACGTGGACACTATTGACTATTGAGTGTTGCAAATCCACCCTGACCTGCGCATCTTTGGACTGTGCGAGGAAACTGGAGCACCCAGAGGAAACTCACGCAGACACGGGGAGAATGTGCAAACTCCACACGCACAGTCTTCAATCAGACAGGGATCTGGGTAATTGGAGAGGTTTCAAGAGGGAGTGCAGACTGGTTTGTGAATGATGGGCCGAAAGCCTGATCTCAGTGCTGTAAAGGCTCTACAGTAACATGATTCCCTACATCCAGCATTCAACACAGTTTGCATTTTGTTTTAATCCGTCCTGTTATTGACATTATTTTGAGTGAAATGTATAGAGAGAGGTTGTTTGCGCATTCACTCAGATCTGTGTTTTGATGGGTCAGGAGCAACATACAGAACAACAACTGGCGGAGGGAGAATTGAATTCCCCCTCCGAATCTGCCGAGGACATGCAGGACCAGGAACTTCTCTATCACCACTCACTCACCACCCGGCGCCTGGCGGAAGAACGCTTGATCTTCCTCCTCAGGAACATCCAACCCCAGGGTATCAATGTGGCCTTTACCATTTGCCTGATTTCCTCCTCCGACCACCTTATGCCAGTTCCATCCTGCCAGCTCGGCACAATCCTCATGGCCTGTCCCACCTGCCAATCTTCCTTCCCACCTATCCACTCCACCGTCCTCTCCGACCAATCACCTTTACACCCACCTCCATCCATCAATTGCGCTCTCCGCTCCCTTCTCCGCAGCTCCACTCCCTCCCATTTATCTGTCCACGGTGGACACTCTCAGCCTCATTCCCCATGATGGTGTTTTGCCCGAAATGTCGACTCTCCTGCTCCTCGGATGTTACCTGACCTTCTGTGCTTTTCCTGCATTACTCTAATCTTGACACTGATCTCCAGCATCTGCAGTCCTCACTTTCACCTCGCATGACTGAATTCCTGCCCCTTACAGATCGAATTGGGTCTCGTATTTTCATCATGAATTTCATTATGTTTAATATATTTTATTTTAAAAATCATCGCAATATATTGATGCCCTCATGAGCATGTAATGCATTTGGACAGAACAATGCCTCCTTTCTCTGTGAACAAATAGAATTAAAGGAAACGGTTTGGAGAATGTTTTCTCTCCCAAAAGAGTTATAATTCTCTCTGAAATAAACACAGACCATTCAGAGGAATCTGATAAGGTCATGCAACATCTGCCGAGAGAAGGGAAAGGTTAGCTCATGTGTTACGAGAGTAGGGGAATTCAGCAGAGCGGTAGGAAGTTAGAAAAGTAATAATTACTGAACAATTGGAATGGGGTTAACGCTGAAGAAAAAAATGAGAGCCTGTTTAACATGTTCAGTCTGTTCCAATCAAAGCTAAACTTAGATTTCATATCCAGTTTCCGTGCAATCCACATATCCCGTGACTCCCTGAGAAACCAGCAATCTGTGCCTTCCAATCTGAAATGCACTCAATGAGGGTGCATCAACAATCGTCAGGGACAGAGAATATTAAAGACTCAGAAGCCTTAGAGTTAATCGCTCTCTCCTCATCTCATTCCCAAATAACGTGCCCTTACCCTGAGGGTGTGTCAATAATAAGCAAAAGGTCTGTAAATGGTGTAACTTTAACACTGACTTCTCTTCGCAGATTCTGTCAGACCTGCTGAGCTTTTCCGCAACTCCTGAGACTGTGTTATAGTGTTTTAGATACCCAGACCCACAGGATCAGTTTCTCACCATCTACCCTCTGAAGCCTGTTCAGAATTTGATGCATTCAAATGAAATCGTATTTCAATTTTCTCTAATATGGACACAATTTATTCAAAAGCTCAGCATTGGAGCACGTGGGTTTCAAACAGTGACCTTTAGTTTGTGGTTAATTAACGTGTTTGTGGCTAATTGCCGCTGGGTTACCACGTATTACTCAGATATAATTGTGCTGGCGAAATTGACGATGAGTTAGCGTCTTGAACTGCTGCCATTCATTTTATCAAGATAAACCCATAATGATGTAAGGGAGGGAGTTCGAGGATTTCCAACGAATGGCACTTGTGGAACTGAGACGTTTTTCCGAGCCAGGGTGGCGAGTGGCTTGGTGTGGAATTGTCAACTGGTGTCCCATGTATCTGCTGTGCTCAGTGTTCCACGCGATAATGCTGTGGTTCTGGAAGCTGCTCTGTGAGGAACATTGGGGAATTTCTACAGTGCATCTTGTCAGTGGTGTATTCCACTGCTACTGAGTGTGGATGGTGGAGACAGAGAATGTTTGTGACAGTGGTGCTGAGCAAGCTGCACTGCAAGTTAATTCTACCTAATTATGGAGAACATATAGACGGCTACTTCAGGCTGCAGCGCAACATAGATAGGATGCAGATCTGGGCATGGCAGATGGAATTCAACCTGGATAAACGCGAAGTGATGCATTTTGGAAGGAGGAACACGAATGCTGAATGTAAGCTGAAAGACAGGTTCCTTGGCAGTGTGGATGAGCAGAGGGATCTGGGTATGCAAGTACATAGATCCCTCAACGTTGCCACCCAAGTGGATAGGGTTATTAAGAAAGCGTATGGAGTATTGGTTTTCAATAAGGGGGATTGAGGTTAAGAGCTGCGAGGTTTTGCTGCAGCTCTACAAGTCCCTGTTGAAACCACTCTTTGAATATTGTGTCCAGTTCTGGTCGCCCTACTGTAGGACAATGCCGAGGCTTCGGAGAAATCGCGAAGAAGGTTTACCAGGATGCTGCCTGGACTGGAGGGCTTACCTTATGAAGAAAGTTGGAATAAGCTCGGACTTTTCTCTCTGGAGAGAAGGAGGAAGAGTGGAGACCTGATAGAGGGATAGAAAATAATGTGTCGAATAGATACAATCAATATGAAGAGACGTTTCCCCCGGACAGGATTGACTGGTATGAGAAGTCATAGTTTGAAGATATTAGAAGGAAGGTATAAAGGAGATGTCAGAGGTAGGTTCTTTACGCAGAGAGTTGTGAATGCATGGAATCGGTTGCCAGCTGTGGTCATGGAAGCAGAATCATTGGGGACATTGGTGCGACTCCTGGATAGCAGTGAGTTGAGGGGTGCGTAGGTTAAGTTAGTATAATTGACATTAGGATTAAATCTCGTGGGCCAAAGGGCCTGTTCTGTGTTGTACTTTTCTATTTTCTATGTTCTGTGAGTGCGTACACTTGGTATATCTAAACGTAAGGTGTCAACCTGGTGAAGCTACGACACAGAAATAGTTGCATGCCAGAAACCATAAGAAGCAACGGATAGACAAGGCTAATTGACTTTATCACTCACGGATCAGACATAATATCTGCAGTCCTGCCAGCTCCCATCATAAATGATGCGGGACAATATAATAAATCATTTCTTTCACATGAACGTCGAGGCTGAGGGATACGAAGAAGATACTTTCGAAATTATGACAGGCATGGAAGTAATGGATAATGGAAGTCTTTTACACAAACCACAGAAGACATAGGTTTAAAGTGTTATCGAGCAGACCAGACCCAGATGTGTGGTATGCAGATTGATTTTGCTTGTTTTATGATAGTCATACATTCTGAGAAACAGTGAAGCATATTGTGTTGCATTCTCTCCAGTACAAATCATACCTTACATAAGGACATCAGTTTAATATAGTTTCACAGCTTTTCAACAGGTGCAGAAAAGGATCAACTCTATATATGACAGGTCCATTCATAAGTTTGATAACAGCACGGAAGAAATTGTTCCTGAATCCATTGGTGCGTATTTTCAAAGATTTGCATCTTCTGTCCGATGGAAGAGGTCGGGAAAGAGCATTGCGGTGGTGGGAGGGGCCTTTGATTGTGTTGGCTGCATTCCTGAAGCAGTGCGAATTCAAGACTGAGTCAATGGCAGGACATATGATTTGCCTGATGGATTGTGTTAGGTACATGCATCTCTGCAATTTCTTGCAGTACGGCCAGAGCAGTTACCATACGAAGCATCTGGATAGAATGTTTTCTGCAGTGCAATATTAAAATTGATCAGAGTCATTGCCAAAATGCTAAATTTTCTTCCCCGTCTGAGGTGGTAGATGCATTGATGTGCTTTCTTGGCTGGAGAGTTAACATGGATAGACTGATTGTTTGTGATATTTATTACTCAGAACTTGAAGCTGTCCATCACCTCCACATCAGCACCAATGACAGAGACCAGTGTGTGTCCTTCAGTCCAATTCATGAAGTTAATGTCCAGTTCCCTTGTTTTGCTGACATTGAGGGAAAGATTGTTGTCTTTACACCATGTTACTAAGCTCTATTTCCTGTAGGAGAAAGTGAGGACTGCAGATGCTGGAGATCAGAGCTGGAAAATGTGTTGCTGGAAAAGCGCAACAGGTCAGGCAGCATCCAAGGAGCAGGAGAATCGACGTTTCGAGCATAAACCCTTCTTCATGAATGAGGAGGGTGTGCCAAGCAGGCTAAGATAAAAGGTAGGAAAGGAGGGACTTGGGGAGGGGCGTTGGGAATGCGTAGGTGGAAGGAGGTTAAGGTGAGGGTGATAGGTCGGAGAGAATGAGGGCGCGGAGAGGTCAGGAAGAGGATTGCAGGTCAAGAAGGCGGTGTTGGGTCCGAGGGTTGGCACTGAGATAAGGTGGGGGGAGGGGAAATGTGGAAGCTGGAGATATCTGCATCCATCTCTTGTGGTTGGAGGGTACCTAGGCGGAAGATGAGGTGCTCTTCCTCCAGGCATCTCTTGCCATGGTCTGGCGATGGAGAAGGCCAAGGACCTGCATGTCCTTGGCGGAGTGGGAGGGGGAGTTAAAGTGTTCAGCCAAAGGGCGGCTGGGTTGCTTGGTGCGGGTGTCCCAGAGGGGTTCTCTGAAATGTTCCGCCAGTAAGCGGCCTGTCTCCGCAATGTAGAGGAGGCCACATCAGGTGCAGTGGATGCAGTAAATGTTGTGTATTGAGGTGCAGGTGAATTTGTGACGGATATGGGAGGATCCCCTGGGGCCTTGGAGGGAAGAGAGGGGGAGTTTTGGGCGCAAGGGGCATTTCTTGCGGTTGCAGGGGAAGGTGCTGGGAGTGGAGTTTGAGTTCGTGGGGGTTGTGAAACTGACAAGGGAGTCGCGGAGGGAGTCTTTCCAGGGGAGGGGAGGGAAACATATCCTTGGTGGTGGGGTCTGTTTGGAGGTGGCAGCAATGACGAAGGATGATACGATATCTGGAGGTTGGTGGGATGGTAGGTGAGGACCAGTGGGGTTCTGTCCTCGTGGCGATTGGAGGGGCGGAGTTCAAGGGCGGAAGAGTGGGAAGTGGAGGAGATGTGGTGGAGAGCATCGACAACCACGTCTGAGGGGAAATTGCGGTCTTTGAAGAAGGAGACCATCTGGGTTGTTCGGTATTGTAATTGGTCCACCTGGGAGCAGATGCGGAGGAAGTGAAGGAATTGAGAATATGGGATGGCGTTTTTACAGGTGGCATGGTGGGAGGAGGTGTAATCTAGGTCGGTTTTGAGACCTACCCACCATCATGGTGTCATTAGTAAATCTGTAAATGGAGTTAGAGCTGAATTTGGCGGTACAGTCACGATAGGGTAAGAAATATTGAAGGGGGCTGAGTCCACAGCCTTGAAGGGCAGCAGTATTGCGTATTATTGAAGAGGAGGAGTTTCCAACTCTCCTCATTCATTGTGATCTGCAGGTCAGAAAGTTAAAGATCCAGTTCTCGATGTGAGGAAAGTCCTAGGACTCAGAAATGTCGATGGGTCTTGTTTGCATTAGGGTCTTCAAGCCAGAGCTAAAGCCAATATACAGAAGTCTGATGCAGGTGTCCATGTTATCCAGATGTTCCAGAGATGAGTGAAGTGCCAGAGAGATGGGGTCTGCATGGATCGATTACGATCGTGGCGAATTCTCGAGGACCTGAGCAATCTCAGAGTTAATGTTTGCCATTCCTAACCTCTTAAAGCACTTCAGAAATGAGATCGGCCATGATTGTATTAAAAATCGGAGCAGGTTCGAGGAGCCGAATTCCAGACTCATGCTCCTATTTCTTGTGTTCATTTGTTCTTTATAGCTCAGAGGGAAACATATTAACGAATGGTCCTGGCAGACAATGAAGATCCACACACACAAATCCCATTTCTCGGCTATAAGCCCATCGTCCTGAAGGTTGCAGCAATGCATGGGACTATTGAAATACCACACAGGTAATATGAATGCTTTTGATTCAAACATTCATCCTAGTAATGAGAGTGTGTGAAACTTTACGTTCTTCTGGGTGTAGGGTAGCCGACTGTAAAATGAACCTCAGCAGGAACTGGAAAGAGGAGGGTATCAGAGTAAGGAGCATAAGCAGTCCAAGAGCTGCAAATGTTGTTCGGAAGAGGGCCACCTGCACAAGAACTAACCAAGACAGGGGAGGGGGTCCTGGGAGTGAGGGTGTCGATTCAATATTACCAGAAGTGTTAACGTGAGTTGATCAATCAATGAATTACTTAAAATTTGATGAAGAAATGTATCTGACTCTCTCTGTCACTGTCTGTCCCTCTTTTGTTGAAAGTGATAAAATACCGCCCTCTGCTGGCTTCGCAGTGTCACTGTACAAGCAGCAGATTTTTTTTTCTCTGGGACACTTTGCTCCTGTCCCTGTACATTCTATTATTTCTGACAGTCTCACAATGCCCTGAATGACGCAAAGGCGCAAGCGGCTGCGCAGTGACGTCACAAAAAGATTGGCCACATCCAGTGGGGAAAGTCTGACACCGAGGAAGTGAGAGGAGGCAACAGGTGACTCGTGCCAGGGCCGTGAGGTGAGGGAGAGCGATCCCCTCTGGCCGCCACGAGAGGAACCAGCAACCACTTTCTGAATGAAAGCAACTAGATATTTTTGGAGAAATAGGTCATTTATTCACATTTCATCATTCCGTAACGAGGCAGCACCCTCCCCCTGAAATACTTCAATATTATAGTACAGGAAATGTATAAATGTTAGGAACCACAGAACGATGAAAATGATTAACATTGTTGCTTGGACAGAATTCAGCAGTGGCCCAGTTTTCTGCCTCCCTCCATTTTCAAATCGAAAAGTTACTGTTGCTTCCGAGTTTAAATGAACCTTCTCTGAATTTAATTAATGGAGAAAACAAAAGAAGTGGGAGAGCAATAGTGATAAGGGGATTGCATTTTACGGACATCAGGCAGATGTCTGTGACAGTGCAGATGCGACACCAGCTGCCTCCCTGAATCTGGGATGTCACTGAGTGGCTGAAGGACACTCTGAAAAGGATACTAGCAAATATAAGATGTGGCAACGGATGGAGCCTTGAAAACAGTGTTTAGGAAGCTGTGAGATCAATTGACAACACAGGGTTAAATACAGAGTAAAGTTCCCTCGATGATGCCTAACCAAACATTTTGAAGATATGTATAATCTGAGAAGTGATAGAAATTTAACTCACTCTCAACTATCACCACAGAAACACACATGCATACGCGCGCGCACACACACAAGCAGTAATTCTCGATTGTTATACAAGAGGGTTCCCAATTTCAACGAAAATAGATGTATTCTAGAACTTCATCACAGAGTTCTTTACTTGATTGTTTCTGTTCAGTTTGGATTCTAAATTAGATTCCTGATTCGTAACATCCACATGGACAATTTTCCTCAACCCATGTGCTATGCCCTGCTCACAAAAACTGCATTTGATTCCAATACCGTATGTTGTTTGATACAGGAACCTTTCTGTGTTGGGGGCATTGAGTCTTGAGTCTGACCCAGGTGTGTGAATGTCCTGTTTATCTGACATCCAGGATTGTTTAATGAAGCTTTGATGTTTGGAAATCCCGATCTGTACATTTTACAGTCCTTTAGTAGAACTGTATTTATTTTCACTCCTTTACTCTGGATCTTATTAATTGATTCAACATCATTGTCCACAACCTTGGACACAAATCGGGAGAGTTAAAGTGATGGTGTGACCAAATATTTGGACAGTTTGGCAATTATGACCAGGACGTGGGCCTATGGAGGTGAAGACGTTTTACTGTGATCGTACAGGAGGTATGGACACCATGAAGCATCTCCAAAATGATAACGGATGAATGTGGCAATTCACAGATATTCTGGGCGAGCAGAGCGAAACAGGCAGACACACTGAGTAAGGAACAGACAGTGACAGAAGGATTTTGAGATTTCCAAAAGGCATCTGCTCAAGTCAGTCTTGATCTAAAAACTGAGTATATTATTGGTGAAACTAGTTTATAAGTAAATTGTGAAGTGGAAGTAAGCTGCTGTCAAACAGATTGATGTAGCGATGATAAGTCAATGGGCAAAACCCTGTCCATTACAATACAAAGTGGAGAGTGTCAGGGAGAATCGACAGAGACTTCAGTTTATATGGGGAGATGTTATAGGACTCTGACGTAGAGAGGGATCTGTGTGTACTGGGATATTAAAACACATTGAATGAATCTGCAGGGGCAGCAAGGTATTAACAAGGCAAAGGGATGAAGTTTTCGTTTGTTCATCGGACGTGAGCATCACTGGCTGGGCTCAGCATTTATCCCTCATTCCCATCAGCCCTTGAGAAGATGGTAGTGAACTGGCTTATCGAACTGATGTACTCCATAACTTTATTTGTGGAGAAACTGAATGTCGCAGAAATTAAACTGCAGCTTTTTGTATTCCCAGTCCCAATTTTAAACTTAACTGTTTGGGTGGCACAGTGACTCAGTGGTCAGATTGCTGCCTCAGAGTTCCAGGGACTCCTGTTTGATTCCAGTGTCGTGCAACTGTAAATGGAGTTTGTACGTTCTCCCCGTGTTTGCGTGGGGTTCTTTCGGATGGTCTGGTTTGTTCGACATGTGCGGATCAGTAATATTGGCCATTCTAAATTGCCCATAGTGATCAGACATGTGAAGGTTAGGTGCATTAGTCAGGGAAATGTACAGTGATAGGGCAGGGGCATTTCACACCGCTGGGATTATATATTCATTTACTCTAGTCTCAGTGAGAGACTGGAATTTCATGTGTTGTCAGCAAGCTGATGTGCAGTAGAACAAAGTCTGTAAGCTAATTGAGGGGAGCAATTCGTAGAACAGGGAGAGAATAGGGAAAAAAACAAATTGCTGATAAAAGCTCAGCAGTTTTGGCAACATCCGAACAGAGAATCCAGAGTTGCCACGTCGTATCCGGTCACCGTTTATCTGAGCCAGACCTGAAACTTTAACGCTGATTTCTCTTCAAAGATGCTGCCAAGCCTCCTGAGGTTTCGTTTCTGATTGACAGAATCAGCAGTTCTTTCAGATTGTATTTAGGTCGTGAATGGGGTTCAGTTCAGAGTAAAGCTGTATCTGCACTTCAGCTTTTCTAACTCCCAGACCATGTTCACCGTGGAATTAGATAATGACGAAGTCAACCCCTATCCCCACATTGTCCCGATCAAATGCACTTAGCATAGTTATATCACTGGCTTATCGGCAGAGTACATTTCCCTGAACACTTTCTCCAACTAAACCTCCCAGGGTCGGGGAAAAATAGGGTTACATACAATGTACAGATATGTCCACAAACACTCCCGTGTCAGGGGAAGCTCTGTGTTAGATTACAGAGTAAAGCTGCCTCTACAGTGTCTATCACAAACTCGTACATAGCTCATACGCACAGACACACTTCATGCGGTCACACATGTTCAGTCACACGCACAGTAGAGCATTGCAAACTCCCGATCTCAGAATCTCACACTCGAACACAACCTCTCACTCAGCCAATCTCAGCCACCAACTCTCAGTCAATCAGTCACAGACACCTCAAAGCCACACTCGCTCATTCACATACACAGTTACTCTTTCACAAATGTATACTAATGATACACAATCCGGGAGGCTTGCGTAATGGTAAATCAATTTCTTTATTTTTAGAGAACACAAAATTTGAAGGCAAATTACGTCAGGCTGGTCCTTGATAAATGCCTGTTATCTGGATAAAGTACATCTTACTCCGCGCTAAATCTCTGACAGATTCTGAACAAGACCACGCACCGACAATTCAGTAGCTGACCTGTCATATAACTATTGCATTTTCGTCTTGAAGTTTGGAAAGTTAGACAGACTTTTAAAAATCTCAGGGCACGGACTTTAAAAGGATTCTGGAATCTGCATCTTAATCAATGGAAACGTTTTAACAGAGTTGTCCATATCCTGCTTTTACAGTTTAATTTGTAAATTAACATTTCTCCAATGTAGGAATGCATGAATGGAAAAACAAGCTTTTCACACATTTGCCCCTCACCTGTGCTGACAGAATTCAGACTCAAACTGAAGCTTCTCTGCTCCTGCATCCAGTTTCCCATTGTACCATTTGGTTTAGATTATCCCTCCTCTAACATCGAAATTGCATCGATTCACATCCCAGTTTATTTCATCTGCAGGAGGCCGAGAGATGAAAATGTATAAAGTGTACGATGTGTTTTAATCTGCCAACCAGGACAAATGATTCCAGAAGTGTCAGTAGCCATTATAGGTTTGTTTCAGGTCGCCATTTCATGTCAGCACAGCGCTGACAGCGACTTTATAAACAGATAAACTCAAGAACGCGTTGGGGACTTGGGAGTCCATGTGAAAATGAATGCAGCGTAGATTCACAGAACTATAGTTGGACGGCACGGGTTCAATGGCCAGGGAAATGACACAAGCCCAGGACTGTATCCCTGGAATTTCGAATAGTCCAAAATGATGAAAGTTTGAGAGTCAATGACAGGAACTGCAGGATTAGATAGGGAGAAAATATCGGTGTTGCTTCTGGAATCTATAAATAGGTTCAGTGTCGAGTAATCTAACAATAGACTGGAACCCTTTGAAATCTCAGGCCACGTTTAGCACGAGGTTAGGTTTTGTTTTAATCACCCGGCACTGTCCCCATCAATCTTTAACACAGGCATAGGGCTCAGTACAGATTAAAGCCCAATGACACTGTTCCCATCAACCACTCCCAGGACAGGAACAGCACTGAGTTAGATAAAGAATAAATCCCCCTTGACATTTTCCACTTCAAACCCTCCCAGGGATGGGACAATACTGTGCCAAATAGTAAACAAAACATCGTCCATATAACCAAAAAATGACTGCATTCCATCTGTTGCTGCCTTGCCTATTGTGGGTCACAGAGTGAGCTCCGAAACACCTCCAGAGCAATCTTATCCTGTACCTGTGGCTGTGGCTCTCTATCTGTGTCTGTGAGTCTCTCTCGGTTTCTGAAATTACCTCCCATTCCCTCGACAGTGTTGAATAAATTTCAAAACCGCTCAATTACGTTTAAAACATTTTAGGATATCCTTAAGATTTTTTTGCAGGGTTTTTAAATATCCATCCTCACGTTACTTGCCGATATACAGTGTAATTCCTCTACATTTATATAGTCTGTAATCCACAAAGCAAATTAACATCTCGGGTCCGTGAACAATCCGGAAGTTCCATGAAGTGTCTCTCTTTATTGCATGCGATTGGTCATTAACAGTAAGGAAGCGTTTCTATGAACTTTTTCACTGTGACTCCATCAGGAGTCCTGAGGACTACTTTGATTCTCAGACTGACTGTTCATCGTCACTGCAAAGAAAAATCAAATTTTAAAGATGCAGGAAAATCTCAACGAAAACAACTGCTGATGTGCTTCCCCAATGTTTCACTGATACTTTTTAGGATGATATTTTCAGGTGGACATTTAGCTGAATGAAACCAGGAGCAGGACGAAGCCATTCAGCCTCTACAGCCTGCTCTCCATTCAATGTGATCATGCCTGATTCCCTATCTCAACGCTGTATTCCCACTTGCTCTCCAGAGGTCGTGGTGGAGAATGGTACAATTACAATAATTGGTTCACGTTTGTCGGAGGAATTGAACAGAAACTGAATGATCCCGTTGAAAATGGTGAGAAGTTCTTAAACATTATCGTTCAGGGGGATATATGGTATCAGAACTTTAACTGACAGTGGAGTCAATAATGTGGAGGACAATTGATACAGAAGAGTACTATGCAGGCCCTTCAGCCCTCGATGATGCGCTGATCAGTTAATGTACTTTAAGATCAAACTAATCTGCATAACCTATCTTCCATGTGCCTATCCAAGAGTCGCGTAAACATCCATAATGCATCTGATTGAACTACCACCGCCACAGAGTCTGGTCGGTGCATAGAAAGAACTTACCTCTCATCTCCCCAATAACGTTCCTCCAATCACTTTTAAATTATGCCCCCTTATGAAGATATTTCTGTACTGGGAAGAAGTCTCTGGCTATTCATTCTATCTGTGGTTCTTATCATCATATACACCCTTATCAATTCACCCCGCATCCTTCTTCACTCCAATGAGAAAAGCGCTCGGCCCCTCAATATTACTTCATAAGAAATGCCCTCCAGTCCAGGAAGCATGGTGGTAAATCTTTTCTGCAGTGTCTGTAAAACTTCTGCCTTCAGGATCAATCTAGTCAGATTGCAGATTTAAAATAATCTGTGACTGATTCTGAACAAACTCCACGTGGAATATGCTTTACAAATCACAGTCCCTCAGGTAGTTGGAGGGTTCGCCTTGTCAGGGTGTGATTTTGATTAAATACAGGAACTGTCACTCCCCCACGGTCATTGCGTGACTGTTTTGCTCTTTATGACAAACAGAAAGCTCTCGTCTCTCTCCTGTCTGTTTCACAGGAATTCTGTGCTTCATATTAATTGGCCACGAACAATAAGGAAGTCTGGCTCTGATTAGTTCATTGTGAGGATATCAGGAATCCTGTGGACCACGTTCATCCTCAGACCGAATAGAAATAACGTCTGCATGTGTCCTCCTAAATTCTGCTACTCTTCTCTTCCCTGTTTCCTGCATTTTCAATTTGTGTCATTTGCAAATTCTGAAGACATGTCCTGTTGTCTGGAGGTTGACAGTGAGTAAAGCTCGATGTCCACAACAAAGACTCCCAAGCCAAGCGTCAGCATGCTGACATCTCTTGATGTCAGTGACCAAGTCCTCATTGACAAAGTGGGAGTTTGAGATTCAGAAACTAAATTACTGTGACACTCTGTTCTGTCCATTGACTCTCCACCCCACAGTGAAATTCAAATAATGACCTAGTTCCCTGTTAAAAGCGTCAGTTGGAGCCGCCTCCATTAGAACTCCAGCAGGGCCCTCCACACAAACACCAAGCGTTATGTCAACAAAAAACATCTCTTACGACACACCTGTTACTTTTGCAGATAATTTCAGCCTGTGTTGTCTCATTCTTGAACCTTATATTCGGGGAACAGTCTCTCCCAGAGGTGTCATGATTTTTGAAAATCCCATCAGATTCCCAATCTGAAAAGTTCCATTCTTTCCAATCCATCCCCATGATTGAAGGTGCGGACCCAGGAACAAATGTACACAATATTCCAGTAATCTGTAGTGATTAAGGAAGTGAACTCACTCTCCACCACCTTCTCGGGAGGAATAAGTGACAGCACAGACAGTGAAGGCCACATTCTTCAGGAGGGTCTCCCTATCAGAGTTTTCAGGTCCCCAGTTAATTAGAACAGAGTCTATGTCCAGGTTTTTGCAGGGGCCTGACATGCAACGCCAGCCTGTGCTTCTCCAACAAATACCTGACCAATGGAATGATTCCTTTATGAATGAGTTAATGCAGAGAAATATTTATACTTTTCAGTATAATTCTCTGGTTGTACAATCTACTAGAATCTGCTGTAAATGATAGTCTCCATGAGGTGTTCGGAAGTATATCATTATTCGTACAGTAGATATTCGATCCTTTTGAATGGCTGGATTTAACCCAATGGAAGAGTTCCTGTTCTAAACACACGCAGGTTGAATTCCCAAGCAAAGTCACAGGGCACAGGTGTCACATCAGTTCCCTTGGAACTAGCTGTCCAAGCTCTGTGTGTAATTCTCAGTGTCCCTCTGTGCAGCCTATAGTTAGGCCCGCAGTGACTCCTTCCTGAATGTGCCTTTCCCCTTGGGGAACACTGAGACATGGAGATTCTACAGAGGCTGCGAAGTGGGGCCTGACCCCTGAGTCCCATCAACCTGCGGCTGGGTCTCTGACCTCACAATGGGAGACAACCCTCTCTCAGCTCGAGCTGGAGATTCAACAACAGCCAATAGTATTTCCCCCTGGAGCACGGCCGCTTAAAAGTGAAGGAAAGGAAATCAGAGAAAGTTGCTCGGATAGAGAGAGCAGTAGGGAGAGAAACTGAAGTTCTCACGTGTCCAAAATCAGGTTGGAATGCAGTGACTTCAGCGATCTAGCTGTCTTTTGCCATTTGAACTGAACTGATTCTGAAATATGAAAATTAAATCGAGGAAATTACTTCGTGTCAATAAGGGGGAAAGTGGACTTTATATTCCAACATCAATAGGTATTAAGCGTAATTTTTAATGAATCCTAATCATACGTTATTTATTATATTGCAAATTAACAAATACTCACAATCTGCTGTAGACACTTACTTTGTCTGAGTTCCATCCGCTTTCGTCAAAAATTAAAAATGCAGCAATTAAAAGGATTTAGTGACAAAGAACAAAGAGGGGAACCGGAGGGAACGAAAACAAAATGGAAGTGCAGGAATGTGAGAGGTAATTTCGGTTTAAACTTTAAGATGTGCCTGGACCACAGACTGATCTATAATAAAAGACAAAACTTTTGTTTCTTTTCTAACAACCATTTTATATACTCAAAAGTAGAATAGTTTAAATTGTGCAGAATGCTGACAATTTGTGAGCGATAGTAAAAACAAGCAGGCTCTTGATTGATGAAGCCATTCACACAGCAGGGAAGGATGGGTCCTTGGCTGATAAGACTCCAGGATGGGAGAACGACTTGAGACATCTGTTTCAGATTAAAGCCTTTGACTGATAAGACTACAGGGTGAGAAAAACAACAAGCTTTGGAGACTCTGGAGCCTTTTGTTGCAGACTTTGTGATAAAAATAATGATGTTTTTAAGAATGTGAACCTCATGGCTTGTTGGAGCCAAGGAGAGGAGGGACTTGTGCTATATATAATGGAGACTTTGTAAGCCTCAGCGCGCCTTTTCTTTAAGGGTGCCCGACTCTGCAGACTTGACTTGTTAATAAAACTTTGTTTTCCTGAATTTGTCTAGAGCGATTATTGAGAAGCGATTTTCGTTTCTAACAACTTGGGGGCTCGTCCGGGATCAACACTCCGGCCGCAAGGGGAGTTGAGGAAGGATATCGGAGAAGGTGCACCCTGCTGAGTTCAGCAGTCCCTGATTCCTTGCTTGTTGCCCCACGCGGTTTGAGCGAGTGATATCCGGGAGGCTCAGGAAAACAAAGGAGGGGTGTACCCGAGGCAGTGGGGACGGTTAACGATCGAGTAATTTCGGTGCACCGAACCCAGGTAAAAAAAAAACTTGCGGGGACCGTGTTTCCAGAGGACTGGGTACCTACGGGGTGCCTGTGGATTTTTTCTACAGAGACGTGGGACTCAGGAATCTAGAGACCGGGGCTCGCCTGTGAGGGATTTTGCAGAGACCGTGTTTGAGGAGGAACGTGTACCTACGGGGTGCCTGTGATTTGTGTCACAGAGACGTAGGACACAGGAATCCAAAGACCGGGGGTGCCTGCAAAGGAACCTGGGCGATCACGGGACTGAAGGTCAGGGAATGGGCTACATTGTGATAGATTATCACGGGAAAAATACGAAGTCCTCGGAAATGGGAAATAAGGGATCTAAGGTGATTAAGGGAAAGGTAGGCTTAAACAGGGACAATGACACATACCCCGGGGTACCTGACGATAGTCCGTTAGGGAAAATGCTAAATAATTGGGATCAGGGTGGAAGAAAGGGAAAATCTAAAAGGAAGATGGTAAAATACTGTCAAAAGTGGTCCCAGAAACCTATTCAGGGCGACTCAGTGTGGTGGCCTAGATTCGGTACTGACGAAGACTGGGTCCGGCAAGCCCTCATTTTATATGTCAATTCAAAACCTGATGTTAATCTGGAAGAAAGTGATTATGCCCTTTGTTGGCTGCCGGTTACGATATCTTGCCAAATGCAGGTAACTAATAAAGACTAGAAAGGGCAGAAAGAATGGGACCCTTTAGATCACTTACCGCCGCCCTACGTGACCCCGTCTGCCCCACAGAATGTTCCTTCGGGTGACGACGATTCAGGGGAAGGGGAAGAAAATGGGGAGGAACCACCAGGTGCCTCAGGAGTACAGACTAGATCTCAAGCTGAAAAGAGTCACAGACGGAACTCTTTCCCGTTTGCAAGAATGAATCCACTCTGGGAAGTGCCCATAGGAGGCGAGGAAGGAAGGACGGGATATGTGAACGTTCCCTTGACGAGTACTGAAGTACGGAATTTCAGGAGGGAGATGAAGGGTCTACTAGAGGACCCCATGGGACTTGCTGAACAATTGGATCAGTTCCTGGGTCCGAATACTTACACGTGGGAAGAGATGTGTTCCATCATGAAAACATTGTTCTCTAGCCAGGAGCGTCAGATGATACGACAAGCTGCGCTCTTGGTCTGGGAGAGAGAGGGGGGAGAAGGAGGGGAGCAGAAGTTTCCCCTCACCGACCCCGAGTGGGATAAGAACACGGAGGGAGGACGGCGCAACATGAGAGACATGCGGGAATATTGGATAAAAGGAATAACTCACGCAGCTCCGAAGGGGCACAATTTTACCAAGGCCTTTGGTAATCATCAAAACCCGGAGGAAACCCTTACGGACTTCCTAGACAGGATTAGGAAGAATTTGCAGCAGTTTGCTGGGGTGGACCCTGAGACGGACGTGGGGCAACAACTCATACGGGTAGAGTTTGTATCAAAAGCCTGGCCGGACATACGAAAGAAGTTAGAGAAAATGGATGATTGGGATAGTAAATCTTTAAGTGAATTACTACGGGAGGCGCAAAAGGTGTTTGTGAGAAGGGACGATGAGAAGCAAAAGAAGGCGACAAAGATAATGATGCAAACGGTGCAACAAATGACAGCTGGAAGAAAGGAAAAGGGAGAGCCGTGGCAGAAACAGGAAAGGGGAGAGTCGTGGCAAGAGCAGAGGAAAAGAGAACCATGGCCGGAACAAAGGAAGAGTGGAAGAACGCGAGACCGCGACAGGGAAACGAAGAGGACACTCAGATGTTACTATTGTAATGAAAAGGGACATTTTAAACGGGAGTGCTCTCGCTACAAGCAGGAGGTGAGGTCGTACGCCCTGATGGAGGAAGATTAGGGAGGTTGGGGGTTCCTACAATTGGGGCAAAAGGACTATCGACAGGAACCCCTGGTAAACTTGAAAGTAGGGCCCCAAGGATCAGAGATCACATTTATGGTGGACTCGGGAGCCGAAAGATCAAGTATAATCCAAATACCCCCCGGCACCCGAGCAGGAGGAAACGTTATGGGGGTATCTGGAATTGGAGGACAGAAATTACAAGTCCCAGTGGTGGAGGACGTGGAAATTGGATATGAAAACAGAACTACTAAACGAGACCTCCTTCTACTGCCATCGGCGGGGTTTAATTTGTTAGGAAGAGACTTGCAGGTCAAACTAGGGATCGGAACGGTACCAAGTAACGGGGAAATGGTGGTAAGGTTGTTCGCCCTCACCGAAGAAGATGATCAACAAATAGACCCGGAAGTTTGGTACTGAGAGGGGAACAGAGGGGGTCTAAACATCAAACCTCTCCAAATCACCATGTTACCAGGAAGAGGCCCGGTAAGAAGGAAACAATACCCGATTGCTATGGAAGGACGGGAGGGGTTACAACCTGTGATAGAAAGATTAATCACAGATGGACTACTGGAGGAATGCATGTCCCCTTTCAATACTCCAATACTCCCTGTGAGGAAGCCGGACGGGACATATAGGCTGGTGCAAGACCTGCGGGGGTTGAATGAAGTAGTCCAGGCTAGATACCCGGTGGTACCTAATCCCTACACGTTAATGAGTAAAATTCCCCCCGAACATGAATGGTTCAGCGTAATAGATCTGAAGGATGCTTTCTGGAGTTGCCCCCTTGACGAAGAAAGTCGGAACCTTTTTGCCTTTGAATGGGGGAATCCCTTCACAGGATGAAAGCGACAGTTAAGATGGACGGTCTTGCCGCAGGGATTCACGGAGTCACCCAATTTGTTTGGACAAATACTGGAGCAGATCTTAGGAGGATTTCAGTGTAACGCGGAGAATTAATTGCTCCAATATGTCGATGATCTCTTACTCTCAGGACCAAGAGAAGAGGAGGTACGAGCAGACACCGTTGCCCTGTTGAACTTCCTGGGGAAACAGGGTCTACACGTCTCCAGGACAAAACTCCAGTTTGTGGAGCGAGAAGTAAGATATCTGGGCCATCAAGTCAGTAAGGGGCACCGCCGTATCACGCCAGAACGAATATCAGGAATTACGGGTATGCCAATACCCAGGACGAAGAAGGAAGTCAGACAATTCCTGGGACTAGTAGGGTATTGCCGGATATGGATTGAAAGTTACACCACTTTAGTAAAATTTTTGTACGACAAACTGGGACAAGAAGGACAAAAGGTGGACTGGTCAGATGAGGAGGAGCAGCGATTTAATATTATTAAAAATAAACTGATTCGAGCTCCGGTATTGGCTTTACCCACCCTGAAGGAACCGTTCCAGTTATATGTTAATAGCGCCGGCGGAATTGCCCAGGGTGTGCTCACTCAGCTGCGGGCAGGGAAACGTCAGCCGGTTGCATTTTTGTCAAAAATGTTAGACCCTGTGTCATGTGGATGGCCGACCTGTATACAGGCAGTGGCAGCTACGGCAATGTTGTGGGCGGCACGGTGGCACAGTGGTTAGCACTGCTGCCTCACAGCGCCTGAGACCCGGGTTCAATTCCCGCCTCAGGCGACTGACTGTGTGGAGTTTGCACGTTCTCCCCGTGTCTGCGTGGGTTTCCTCCGGGTGCTCCGGTTTCCTCCCACAGTCCAAAAGATGTGCAGGGTCAGGTGAATTGGCCATGCTAAATTGCCCGTAGTGTTAGGTAAGGGGTAAATGTAGGAGTATGGGTGGGTTTCGCTTCGGCGGGTCGGTGTGGACTTGTTGGGCCGAAGGGCCTGTTTCTACACTGTAATGTAATCTAATCTAATCTAATCTAATGTTAGTAGAAGAGGCCCGAAAACTTACCTTTGGAGGAAGGATCACAGTGTACTCCCCACATTCGGTTAGTGCCATACTGGCTCAAAAGGCTCACCGCTGGTTAACAGACTCTCGCATCCTAAAGTATGAGACGATTTTGATGACCGGGAACGATCTCAATTTTGCAAAAGATCTCAGTTGCAACCCAGCCCAGTTTCTGTACGGACGTCCTGCAGACGGGGAACAGGAGCATGATTGTGTGGAATTTGTGGACTTGCAGACCAAAAGCCGAGAGGACCTGCAAGAAGCCCCGCTGGGTGAGGGACAGGAACTGTATATCGACGGGTCCTCCCGGTGCATCAGTGGAGTACGATACAGTGGCTATGCTGTTATAGATGGTGCAACGAAACGGACGATTGAGTCTGGACGACTGCCCGGGAAGTGGTCAGCCCAATCCTGTGAGTTGTACGCCCTCCAGAGGGCCCTGAAGTTGTTGGAAGGGAAAGTGGGGACCATATATACTGACTCAAAGTATGCATACGGAGTCGTTCATACTTTCGGGAAAATCTGGAAAGAGCGAGGATTGATAACTTCCCGGGGAAAAGAATTAGCTCACGAACAAATGATCAGCCTAACGTTGGAAGCCCTGGTGTTACCTACGGAACTTGCAGTAGTCCATGTACCCGGTCACCAGAAGGGGTCGACACCGGAAGCGGTGGGAAACCGGCTGGCAGACGAGGAAGCCAAGCGGGCAGCGGTCGAAAAATCCGTCCAATTGTTAACGTTAATACCGTTGAGGGAAGGGCTCGCTAAACAACCCGTCTTCACCCAGGGGGAGATTGATAAAATGGATCAATTGGGTGCCCGGCTAGATACTAACGGGAAGTGGACGGTTCCTGATGGGAGACAAGTACTGAACAAACAGATCACCCGGGGTATTCTGCACCGATTACACCATCAGACCCACTGGGGGGTGCAAGCCATGTGTGACACAATCCTGAGAGACTATGTATGCAGGGGGATATACACATTAGCCCAACAAGAGGTAGTCGGATGCCCCATTTGCCGGCGTATTAATCAGAAAGCCATGCGTTCTATGCCAGCTGGTGGTCAGCCCCTCGCGATTAGGCCATTTCAGAGGATCCAAGTCGACTTTACAGAATTACCCACAGTACAGAGATGGAAATATCTGCTAGTAATAGTAGACCATTTCACTCACTGGGTAGAGGCTTTCCCAACTGCCAAAGACGATGCACCAACCGTGGCCCGACTGTTGTTAGAGAACATAATCCCGAGATATGGCATAATGGAATCTATTGACTCCGACTGCGGGACGCATTTTATTTCTAAGCTACACCATTTGATCTGTAATGCCCTGGGTATCCAATGGAAATTCCACACACCCTGGCATCCTCAGAGTTCGGGTCGAGTTGAGAGAATGAATGGCACGCTCAAGACCCAATTGACTAAGCTGATGTTAGAAACTAAGTTACCCTGGCCAAAGTGCCTGCCCATTGCCCTATTGAGGATACGTACGGCACCTCGCCGAGATGTCAGGGTTTCCCCCTATGAAATGCTGTTCGGATTACCGTATTAGAGTAAGGTTGATGGATGTCCCACTCTACAAGGGGGGGATGTATTTATCCGAACCTATTTACTGGCCTTATCCCGTTCTTTTGCAGAACTCCGGAGGAAAGGTCTCCTGGCTCAGACTCCGCCGCTCGACTTCCTCCTGCATAAGGTGGAGCCCGGAGATTGGATACTTGTTAAAACCTGGAAGGCCGAAAAGCTCTAGCCGCGGTGGGAAGGACCGTTCCTGGTTCTGTTAACAACTGAAGCAGCTGTGCGGACGAAAGAAAAAGGGTGGGTCCACGCATCAAGGATAAAGGGGCCTGTTCCACCTGAAGAAGAAAGCACCTGGACATGCGAGCAAGGGGACAAGCCGTTGTCGGTAAAACTGAAAAGACAGCAATAATGAACTCTACTTGGACTGTATTGGTGGGGATATTGATCAGTTTACTCCTGTATGTGGGGGAGGGTGAGGGGAGATGTGACAAATGTCGAACTACAGTAAGACTTGGGACTCGAATCTATTCGGGATCATTTGTGTCCCATTCCTATGTGGACGATAGGTGTTACGATGTGAGTGCACGCCATGAATGTTGGGAGGATGGGAGACCCTATTATCAGGTATATAATAAAGGATACGGTGGCAAAATCCATGGATGCCCTATAAATGACCGCTGGGTGTGTATTAGCAAAACTGGGAGGTGGGACCTATCCTCCGTGTTGCTCAGGGAGCAGGTTGACAGAGTCAAGGAGACCAAGATACAGATCCCTGATTGGGGGTTGGGGAAAGAGCAAGACCGTCAGGGAACGGTCGTGCTCCCTAAAGTGCCATCTGTATACGAAGAGGTAGAAGGACAGATTGAACTCCCTGATGTTACACAAAACCTGTTTATTGATCTCACCTCTAGAATAGCCACTGTTTTAAATGTTAGCAATTGCTGGGTCTGTGGGGGGCCGCATATGTCGGAACAATGGCCGTGGACTGGTCAAAGCTTAGACATAGGGGAATTGCTGCAAACCACTTGAACTCATGACAACGACAGAAAAAGCCAGGGGTGGAGACTGACAAACAGCCCTGAGGGCCAGTTCTGTATTGAAGGCAAGGGGACCGTGAAGGTAGGGAGTAGCCCCAGTCAGAATATATTGGATGCAACCACGCGAGTATGGTGGCCTGAGAATATTGCTTGGTACATTGCAAACCGAGATCATCAAAATTGCATTCGGTTACGTTCTGATTCCTCCTCTTACGAGCTAAGTGCTGACCCTTCCGATGGCATGAAAAGAGTGTGGAGCGGTGGTTGTCAGGGGAATCAATGCTGGAATAATCCTGTCCAGACTCTGCCACGGGGTCAACAATCCGAATACTGGAATTGCAGTGGTCCTGGTCCTTATGAGGGCGTCCCTGGGGTAAAGGAGTTGTGGGATGACGTTGTGAGGCAGGGAGGGCCTGCTCCAGATGGCCTATTTTGGATATGCGGTAATCAGGCATACTCCAAACTGCCCATGGGATGGGCTGGGGTATGCTTCCTGGGTCTAATACGACCTGCGTTCTTCCTATTACCCCGGGAGGAAGGCGATGATTTGGGAGTTAAACTCTTTGACTCCCTGCGTAGGTCGCCAAGGGAGATCCAAGTCGGTGATTGGGGGGATGAGTGGCCACCGGCCCGGATTATTGAATACTATGGGCCGGCTACTTGGGCACAGGACGGATCATGGGGATATCGTACTCCTATCTATATGCTAAATCGAATTATCAGGCTCCAAGCAGTCGTAGAGGTCATTACTAACCGGACTGCCCTGGCCCTAGAGCTGTTGGCTCAGCAGCAGGATCAGATGAGGGCTGCTATATATCAAAACCGACTTGCCTTGGATTATCTGTTGGCCTCGGAGGGGGGTGTGTGCGGGAAATTTAACCTGACAAACTGCTGTCTAGAAATTGACGATAATGGTAAAGCGGTTTTGAAAATTTCCGATGAAATTCGGAGATTGGCCCATGTGCCAGTACAATCTTGGCGTCCTCTTAGTGGCATCGGATGGTGGGATGGTCTCCTAGGTGGTAGCTGGTGGCGCACGGCGTTGCTGGTGGTTGGGGAAGGCATGATTCTTCTTCTCGTATTACCCTGCCTAACTCCCTGTATTCAGTTTTTAATTCAGAAAAATATTTCCCGACTCCAGGCAGTGGTGGTTCCACAACATGGGACACGGGAACTTAAAGTGATGTTGCTGCGAAAGACCAAGGATTTCCCGGGCCCTTGAGGGAAGGGGGGGCTTATCTTGGTCAGGCACATCTTAAAGAAAGAAAAGGGTGGAATTGTGAGAGGTAATTTCGGTTTAAACTTTAAGATGTGCCTGGACCACAGACTGATCTATAATAAAAGACAAAACTTTTGTTTCTTTTCTAACAACCATTTTATATACTCAAAAGTAGAATAGTTTAAATTGTGCAGAATGCTGACAATTTGTGAGCGATAGTAAAAACAAGCAAGCTCTTGATTGATGAAGCCATTCACACAGCAGGGAAGGATAAGTCCTTGACTGATAAGACTCCAGGATGGGAGAACGACTTGAGACATCTGTTTCAGATTAAAGCCTTTGACTGATAAGACTACAGGGTGAGAAAAACAACAAACTTTGGAGACTCTGGAGCCTTTTGTTGCAGACTTTGTGATAAAAATAATGATGTTTTTAAGAATGTGAACCTCATGGCTTGTTGGAGCCAAGGAGAGGAGGGACTTGTGCTATATATAATGGAGACTTTGTAAGCCTCAGCGCGCCTTTTCTTCAAGGGTGCCCGACTCTGCAGACTTGACTTGTTAATAAAACTTTGTTTTCCTGAATTTGTCTAGAGCGATTATTGAGAAGCGATTTTCGTTTCTAACAAGGAATGATGAGATAACAAAATGATAAGGGTGCAAAACAGAACCTCTGCATCCCAACTTTCTTGCCCAAAGTTGCTTGGAAGCACAAAGTAATAGGTCGGGAATGGGGCTTGTGGTGGAATTGAGCATAAGTGCCAAAATATTACTGGAAGCGATGAAATGCTGGGACCAGGATTGGAATTAGGAGGTGTGGCCACGTAGGTAGGGTAGGAAAAGTCGAGAATGCAACATTGTCAGAACTGGTCAATTAACGGTCGGTCAGCAGGGGTCGTCGTTCAATCTATGTGGGCAGAGGATGTTCCGGTTCAGAGAATGCAGCAATTGAATTTAAAGGCTGTTATCTATACTTTCAAACAACAGCTTTGGAGAGACATTGGCGACTAACAAACACTTAACATCAATTCGATTCAGTTTGCTCCCTGATTCATTAAAGTTCCTGCAGGGTGCTTGGGCACAGGAACACTCCCTGCTCTATCAAGGCTGGAGAAGATCAATAAGTCAATGTGGGCAAGTTCAAGTAGAGATTGCTGAGGTGGTGATTATGTGTGGGGAAGCTGCTTAAGTTGACAAAAAGGGATCAGCGAGCGGACATTTTATGGAAGGGTTACAAGGTTAAACTGAAGAACTTACATGTGGCCAGAGATGAAAGTGAAATTGAAAGCAAAACACATCATATCCAGCCATTGTCAAATTCATGGCAGCAGACTATCGTTCCAAAAGGTCAGAGTAAGGAGGATCCAGTGTGCTCTGACAGGGTAGATCAGCTGCTGACTGCAGTAACTGGATTATGGGGAGTTGTGGGGTTTCGGGGGAGTGCGGGTTGGTGGCCTCACAGGCACTTCCCTGACCAACAGCAGCTCCTCATCCCCTCTGAAAATTACACCAGAAACCACGCAGCAAGCTCCTAGGTTGTCGGCACCTCTCGTCTTCAGGCAATTAGGCGAGAGCCAGAATGATCAAAACCAATGGAGAAAACAGATAGCAGCTTGACGTCACTTCAGCTGTCAGTGCAGACGTACAACACCATCATAGTACCCGCATTTGCTAAGAAGGTCACCTTGAAATTCTTAGATTTCACAAGTATCTACTTTGTTATTACCTATCACCGTGGTGTGTCGCTATTTTCAATTAATTCTGGTGGGATGCATGACAAGTGAATACCATCAATTGCGCACCCCACTGGGAGCGGGGAGTCAGGGAACTGTCTATAGAAAGGGGCCATTGACAACAGGGCAAGTAGGGGTCGAGAAGAGCGCAGATAGGCGGATTGGAGCATGACCAAGCGCATCAGGAGCTTACCTGGTCAGAGGGTTCAGGGCTGTGTGAAATTACTGCCCACAGCATGGAATATTGGACGTCCAGGTTCTCTAATGTGAGATCCTCAGAGGAACAGTGGATATTGGCATTCAATTTACACAAGGTCTGCCGGCTCAGAGGGCGACTGGGCTAGAGTCTGAAATAATGGCAGCGTCAGTCACAGTGGCAGGGCCAATACTGGAGTTAATGGGTTAGGAGAGTGGGTCTGTTATGGGTATTCTCAAAAACCATATAGTGCAGAGTTTCTTGCAACTCAGGTAATTTTCCGAGTGGTCCCTGTGGTTGTCGGGTTGTGCGAGCCAGTCGAATGCCCCCGTCGGTTTTGGTGTAGTGAACAGCCCATTCCCGTCCAAGTTATTAAGTACAATTAAATTGTCCCTCCTGCTCGTCGTTCGATTGTGCAACGTGAAAACGTGAGCATATGTAAGGACTGCACAGCAAGCTTTTCGTTCTCTGCTAATGGAATGCCCGATGAGGAGTCACAGACCTCCCTAAAACGGACAATGACATCGAGCAAATGCTTGGCTGCTCTGCAGACACTGGATAACAGCCCAAAATCGGCGTGCTGTCTTGCACTGGAATTTATTGATCCTTCACGGTGCTCTCCAGCCACTTTTTCGCAGTCTGAAGCGGTGCTCCAGGGGGATTTCAATAACAGGGCTGATGGTCACCTAGTGGGTTATATGCACAAGCTGTAATACGGTCTGCACATCTTGGGAGCGACAGTTGAAAATACAGGAAATTTCGACGACCCAATTGTAGAACGGGAGCTGTCACTTCAACGGGTCTGTCGCATGGCCCGGAACTCTGCTTGGATCCAGGTCTTATACAGGGGAGTGGACCCAATCATGATGCGGGGAAACTGACAGTTGGTGGCCTGGTAATTTCGGCAAGCACTCGGTCTTCTTGTGAGTCTGGAGTTATCATTTGTGTTGGGCAGCAGTGGTGATTCATACTGCCCGGGGGCTAATGTGTCCCATCGCTGGCTTGCTGTGCAATGCATGGTAAAAAAAAATGCAGCCACATCATTCAGGCCCAACGGGTCTGGCTTTGAATCCAGTATGGGAAATTTCAGGTACTGTGGGGGCTTAGGGCGGTGTGGCTGTGTCTGGAATTATTTTGATCACAGTGTCGCTTGTTATTGCAGCAGTCTTTCGCCTCTGCGGCCTAATACTGGTGGGCAACCTGCCGAAACTTTGCAAGACACTGCAGCATGTATGCAGTGTCCCAGGAGGGGTCAATGTGCACTCCCGTAATGGCCGTGGTCCAATAATCAAGCTTATCGAATTTAAAGGACTTCCCATATGGTCAATTTCCTTGTGGACATGTGTAAAAGTCTCCTGTAAAGTGTGTAAAGTTACCGCCATCCCCTGTCTCTTTCAGCACAGTGTCTGCCAGTGAACCAGGTATAACAATAGAATCTCCGATCTTTATTTTGATTTTCACGTATTTACAGGGCTGCATGGTTAGCACTGTTACCTCACAGCGCCTGGCTCCCAGCTTCGATTTCAGCCTTGGGCGACTGTCTGTGTGCAGTTTGCACATTCTCCCCACGTCTGCGTGGGACTCCTCCGTGTGCTCCGGTTTCCTCACACATTCACAAAGATGTGCAAGTCAGGTAAAATCGCCGTGCTAAATTGCCCATAGTGTCAGGTGCATTAGTGGGAGGGAAATGGGTCTGTACGGCTTACTCTTCTGAGGGTCGGGTGGACTGGTTGGGTCGACGGGCCTGTTTCTACACTGTAGGGAATCGAAACTTACATGCCTCCTCAATATCGTCTTGTACAACATCGGTCCTGGGCCGTTCTCACCACATGGATGGGGTTGCCCAGCTAGCACATCCCAGCAGTGGGTGGAATTCCCTGCCCCCATGGCGTACTGGACGTCCTGCGCTGACTGCTAAGCATTGCACTTCATTTTTCGAGGAAAGATAAAGGTAGTACTCACAGAACACTCAAGCAGTGAGTGATTGACAGGTCAAGCAATAAAGGATTATCGCGTACCGCACTGTAAACAAACACACCGTGGGCGGCACGTTTACACAGTAGTTCGCACTGCTGCCTCACAGCGCCTGAAACCCGGGTTCAATTCCCGCTTCAATTTCCTCCCACAATCACAAAGATGTGCAGGTCAGGTGAATTGGCCATGCTAAATTGCCCGTACCGTTAGGTAACGGGTAAAATGTAGGGATATTGGTGGGTTGCGCTTCGGCGGGTTGGTGTGGACTTGTTGGGCCGAAGGGCCTGTTTCCACACTGTAATGTAATCTAATCTAAAGTAAACTTGTCTGATGGATAAACACACTTAGACGAGAGAACTGAAACTGACAATACATGCAGTCAGCAAACAAGCAGACACATCCAAAGCAAATGCTCAGAAACCACAAGACAGAAAAAACAGTGAACTGGTGGAATCCCGGTCAATTTCCTTCGAGCTGAGGAATCTCTTAGGATTGATGCGAAAAATGTAATCAGCAGTCTCTCATTCTATTTTTCCAGGCTTCCCTTGCCCGTCCGGCTCTCCCCAGGCTGGATCCGGGTTACGGCACAAGCTCTGGACGTGATTGATACAATCTGGACACAATCAAGCATCCAGCAGCATTCATCTATTCAAGAATGGGATCGGGGGTTCCAGATCTCTTCGTGGGTATGTGAGAATGTCCCTTTCCTTGGCAGTAAGGTGATACCATTGTTGCTTTCCAGAGATGAGCAAGGTATTCTGGTGCATCCCTAGCTTACCTGAGCTTCATGTGGCTTTGATATCACTGGGGTACTACACTACCCTACGGCCTTTGGTTCAGCTGTGTTTATGGGGACGAGGAAACTTATTGGTAGATTGTCTTGGGAAGTGTATTCCCTGGTTTGTGAATAACTGTGATCATGTATGGTTTCCCTTGTCATCCTGTTTGGTCAATGCTGAGGCATTTTGGTGTTCCTTGTATGGCTTGGACAGGCTTGATTTTCTGTGTTCTTATTGGCCATGCTGTGTGTAGACAGGTTTGCATGTCATTTCCCATACTGTTGAAAAATAAACTTTCGGATCTGCAAAGGTTGTAAATTCAAAATCTTAATTCAACATCAACCTGTTCACATGGGGACAAGCCACTCAGCTGTTCCATGACGAGAAGCTATTCACTCGGGGATCAATCCTAATGGCACGCAGACGACTTCAACAAAGGGAGAGAAGATTTGTCTTCTCTGTTTGGTAAGCGATTATCCTCACAACACCGCCTAAAATCATCCGATCGACATGAAACTGGAGAGACACCATTCGTCTGTTCTGTGTATGAGAAGGAATTTATTAAATCAGCAAAGGTTCAAATAAACATGAATGGGCACACTGTGGAGAGGCCTGCACTGAGTGTGGAAAGAGATTCACCTGGTCATCTCTATTCAGTGAGCACGAGTATATTCACACGAGCGAGAAATATTTACTTGCTCCTTGCCTGGGAAGTGATTAACTCGGGTTTCCAATCTCAGCAGATATGGTTTTGTTCCCACAAATGAGAGAAAATTTTAATGGTCTGACTTTGAAAAGAGCTTAAGGAGTAGCAATGATGTGACGAAACACCAGAAAACCCAAGAGAATCCCTGCAGTGCAGCAACAGGCCCTTCGGCCCAACAAGTCCACACAAACCCTCCAAAAAGCACTCAAACCCATTACCCTCCCTTATATTTACCCCAACTATTAACCTACTGTATTGGTAATATATCATGGCCAATTCAACTAACCGGCGCACCAGTTTGTCTTGTGGGATGAAATTTGAGGACCTGGAGGAAATTCACGCAGACACGTGGAGAACATGCAAACGCCACACAGACAATCCTCCGAGGCTGGAATCGAAGCCAGCCCCTCATGCTCTGAGGCAGCAGTGCTAAACACTGAGTCACCATGCGTGGAGAGGCAGTTAATTTGCACTGTGGGTAGCAAGGGATTCAATTACTCATTCGCACGTGTGACAGCCCAGTCAGGTGGAATCTGTTTCGGTCAGATGGCTGCTTTGTTGGCTTATAAAACAGTGTGATGCTCGCAGCGTGGTTTGAATTCCTATCACTGGTTTGAGGTTAATTTAAAAGTTGTCCTTCTCTAAATCTTCTCTGACCTGGTTAAATCACCAACAGCCTCTTCTGTCTCAAATGAAGACAGCAGCCTCTACGGTCTGGAAAGACGGTAATAGTGCAAACAATCCAGTGAGGTCGCATGTGAATGCGACATGGAGTTATTGCATCGAGAATTGAACTGTGTTCATTCTGTCAGCGGGGGTTTACTTCATTGGATGTGTTTAATCTCTTCAATTGATCTGATGTTTAATTGTTCAGTTTTCAATCAAATCAAATTCAAAGATTCTTTTCCCGGATTTCCGTACAATTAGAGGAGACTGGTAGATATCCATTGACTGCCCTGTTCTTGATCCTCTTCTTCATTGTTAAGTGTGGATTTGTACTAAAAGATATATCGATGCATTCAGCATTTCTGAATGCTCTTCACATCGAAATGAAGATCTCGTGAAGTGTATTCACTTTTATCAAAGAAACAACAATCCGACAGTGAGAGCATAAGATTGTGTTCTCATCAGCGTGAACATGTTGATGGGACCTCAATTACTCGAAACTTATAAAGCATTTCCCACACTGCGTCATTAAAACAAATTATTGTCACAGTGAACCCGTTGGTGTATCAGGAGGATGGATGGCTTAAGTGCATCCTTTCCCCAATTCAGAACATATGAATGGCCTCTCGCCAATATGAATTCACTCGTCTTTCAGTAAGTTTGAGAAACGTCAGAGCAGGTTAATGGTCTCTTTCCAGTTGAACTCTCTTGTATTGCAGCAGATTGCTGGAATCAATTAATTACTTCAACTCGCAGTGGACGAATGGTCTCATACGAATGGTATCAACTCACTGGTGTCTCAGCAGACTGAATGACTGACTGAATGTTTTCCCATTCTTAGAACAGGCGAACGGCCTCTGTCCACTGGGTTCGCAGACGTAAAGTGAGATCAAGTGACGGCCTGAACCCATTCCCTCTGTGAGAACACTTGAATGGTTTCTCATCAACTTGAACAGATTGATGGTACAGCAGTTCGTGAGAACTTTTAAAGCCTTTTCCATACTCTGGACAATTAAATGGTTTCTTCTCCGTGCGAACCCACTGGTGAGTCAGCAAGTTAGAAAACTGAGCAAATCCCTTTTCACACTCAGAACAGTTGAATGGCTTTTCCCCGGTGTGGTTGCACTGATGAATATTCAGGGAAGACAAGTAACTGAATCGTCACCACATTACCGCAATTCCTCTCCAGCGCCCCTCCAATTATGTCTCGATAGTTCAGATAGTGAATGCTTTCACTCCACTGTGAATGTAACATACTGCTTTCATTTTCAAAGGCCGGTGAGGATCAGGCTACATGGAACAAAGCAGCTCCATCAAATTCTGATGTGATGCATCGTTTCAGTTTCCCAACAGCAAATCTTCATCTTTGATACCCCTCAAATAAAACCAGATATATCTCAGTAAGAGAGAACTACTCAAAACTCCAAAGCGTATGATTTTCATTCTTCGTCGGGTGTAGGTATTCCAGAAGAGGTCAGCATTTACTGTTCATTCCTGATTTGACTGGACAAGGTGGTGATGAGTTGCTTTCTTGAACCATCGTTTCCGTGTGCTGTTGGTAGACCCATAATAAAGGGGAGTGAAATCCACAGTTTTGACCCAGTGATTCTGGAGGAACGCCAATATATTTCCAGAGCAGGATGGTCTGTGGGTTGTAGGTCTTTCCTACCTATCTACTACACTTTTCTTATTAGATGGAAGTAGTTGTAATTTTGTAATGTACTGTTTAAGGACCCTTGGTGAACATTTGCAGTGGATGGTGCAGACTGCATGTCTGAGTGTTTGGTTGTGATGGGAATGGATGTTTGTCGATGTTTTATTAGTTGTGTGTTGCGGCTCTAGTCAGTTGCTCTGTTCTGGACAGTGTTAACCTTTTCAGTTTTGTTCTAACTGCACTAAGGAATCCACAACAAGGTTGTGATTTAAATGTCTCTTGCAACTCAGATGCTGACTAATCTGCTGTGCTTCTCCTGTGCATTGTTTCTTTAACACTGCAATCATCCAGGCGAACAGGAACTATCCCATCATGTCTCATTCTGTATTGTAAAGGAGTAAACAGTTGGTCGGGAAAGAACAAAAGAAAGAGAAGAACATTTGGTCAATGAGGTGAATAACGCTCTCGCTCGGAGACTGAACAGCTGTTCGTGGAGACTGCCGGTGACAAATCATAGGTGGCGTGTCGTCGCAGGCTATGTGTCAGACAGGCTTTAGGGAGTCAAGAAAATCTCTGACTATGACCTGCTCTTGTGGCCACAATGCTTTTGGCTACTAAAGTTAGCTTCTCAAAGACATTGTGACTTTCACTGAACCAAAGAAGGACTTTGGACACATCTTTCAAATGTCCGTCATGAAGCAACGTTCCATTCTCATCCCATGTTTTTCAGAACATGGTCTGGAATCTTAAGCGCTGTGGTACTCCAAGTCATCAACGAAGTATTTTCCTAATTCCACCACCTCCAGCGAAATACTATTACCAAACATATATTCCCCTCCCCGCCCTTGTCCGCCTTCCCCAGGAACCATTCCCTCCGCGGGACCGTGGTGCACTACAGAGGTTAAACAAAGTTCTATAATGTTGGGGAATGTATCTGGGTGGGTTGCGCTTCGGTGGTCAGTGAGGACTTGTTGGGCCGAAGGGCCTGTTTCGACACTGTAAGTAATCTGATCTAATTCCTCATATTCTGTCTGCCTCCCTTTTTAAACAGTGATGTCATATTTGTGTTTTCCAATCAGCTGTGACTACCCTAGAGACCAAAGAATTTTGGAAAAATACCACCAGCGCACTTCTTTTTCACACACGTTAATTAGCTCCCACAATCCAACACTCGCTCTTTTGTTATAATGACTGTTCCCAGGTCATCACCAACCGTCATCACTTTGTCAATTACTGGCATGTTATTGATATCCTCCACCGTGAAGACCGACTCAAATGCCTGTTCAATGTCATGGCTATTTCCACATATCTCATAAGTAAATGCCCCTTATTATCCACGAAAGTGTCAACGTTTACTTTTGCCACTCTTTTTCATTTTATTTTTTAATAGAAACTTCTGCTATCGATCTTTATATTCTGTGCTAATTTTAATGCCATGCTCTTTCTCACATTTTCTCTGCATTAAATTCCATTTGCCAACCTTCAGCCCAGCTCTGCATCTTACCTGTGTCCCTATGTAACCTACAATACATTTCAGCACTATGCACAACCGTACCGAACTTAGTTTCGTCCGCAAATTTACGAACCCCTCCTTCTACGCCCCCATCCAGGTTGTTAATAAAAATGAGAAAAAGCAGTGAGCCCAAAACAGATCGTTGCATTACACCAAAAGCAACTGAATTCCAGGATGACGTTTTCCCATCAAATAACACCCTCTGTCTACTTTCAGCTGGCTAATTTCTAGTCCAAAGCACGAAATCCTCCTCAAGCCCATTTTGTGCAGTCATCTACCATGGCGAAATTTATCAAACGGCTAACTGAAATCCAAACGTGTATTATATGAACGACATTATCCACATCTATCTGTTTAGTCACCTGGCGAGTTTTAACAAGTTTGTAGCTCTCCGGTGTATACCTATCCCTTTAAAAAGCTCAAGTAAACATAATTGAATTTTGGTAACTATCACCAAAGTGCTCACCTACCGCCAAATCTATCACCTTGCCTTGTTCATTACCCGGTACCAAATCTAATTTGGCCTCTCCCCTTGTTGGCCTATTCCATTACACAGTAGTTAAGGAATCTATCGCAGATACCCAATACTCTCCTCATCAAGGCTACCCTGACTGAGCTGCTTCGACCGATCGACATGTTGATTAAAATCCGCATGATAATTGCCATACCATTTTTTCAGGTGTTATTTATGTCTTTGTTTCCTGCCCTCCCCAATGTGACCTTAAAATTTGGAGCCGGTAGACTCCGACAATCAATGACATTTTATTCTTCGAACTTCTAATTTCCTCCCAAATGGATTTAAACTCATTCTCCACAGAGCGTATATCATCTGTCAGCATCGGTCTGAGATTGTCCTTGAATGTTTGAGTTACACCACCTTCCTTACCACATTTCTGTCCTTCCGAATTGTCTCATGCCCGTGAATATTTACCTACCAGTCTTGACTATGCTGTCTCCATGTCTCTGCAATGTCTACTAAATTGTATTCGTTCGTGATAATTTATGCGGTTATATCCCCAACCTTCTTCCGAAAAGTACGAGCATTCAGGTATAGTGCCTTTATGGTCGCTTTCTTACCCATTTATTAACAACATCTCTAATAATATCTTCTACGCTATCCTTTCTTCTTGCTTCTTGCTTCTCCTCACTTGTCCATTTCTTAACTCCCTGCTTAGTACACAAGTGCTCAAATACACCTTCTAGGTGAAGCCACACTTTACCTACACTTTGCACAATCCAGTCGAATAGATTCACTGCTCATATTGTGGTCGCCACTACCTTGGGAAATGAAGTCTGGATTGAATGACCGTTTTGCAGAATACAAAGTTCTATAGCCAAATATGTCCCTGAGCTTCCAGTTGACTGCTCCTTTAGCACAGAACCATGCTTCCTAGCCAACGTCTCTATCTCAGGCTGACTGCAGTGTTCCACCATAGCTCAGCGCATGCAGAAAAAGTAACAGACCATTTTCTGCTTGAGAACCCCGCGACCATCCATACCAATTTCAATCATTTTAGAGGCCTGATGTCTCCCATGTCCTGGCCCCCGACACACCCACCAGGCCTAGTTATAGCACAGCAGCCATTACACAATATTTATGGTTAGTCATAAACAGTCTCCGTGTACAGTTGTTAATGCTCCAAATAAATCACTATCAATTCCTATGTCCAACTGTTAGTCTCTCTCTTTCGGCTCTATCCCGACATCTCGTTCCCTCCTAATTACAGCAACCCCACATATCTTCTGCATATAGACCAAACTTTTCCTGGAAACCATCAATGCTAAGGACGGTGTCACTGGACTGAAAATGTTAACTCCGATTTCTCTTTCCAGCATCTTTTGGTCTTGCCCCTGAGGAAGCTTGATACTGTGCTTGTGTAATGACCCTCTGCACATAAGACACAACTGTGTTAATCCTGAAAAGTTCCCTTGTTGATGAATCCCATTACAATGTGAGGCATTGGCATCGATTTCGTAGGTCAATAAATATAGAAATCATGTGCTTGGATTTGTGCCACAGTTCTGTTCTGGATATGGTAAATAACAGAGAGCTAAATCTCGGTCATGTCAGATGGGAACGGATAGGAATCTCCACAAGAGGTGGAATTAAGTGAATGTTTTTCAGTTAGAGAAAATTCACACCATTTCTCACTGTAATAGACTGTGGCTATCAAAGCAAAATATTTTATAATCACAAAGGCTTAATACAGCTTTTTCGAGTTAAAATATCTGAATGATCTCCTTCCAGTGTGACAGTGCAGTTGTGTCAGCAAATGGGATAACTGAGTGAATCACTTTACTTGTTCAGCAAGCGAACAGTCCTCTTGTACTAAGATATAGGAACAGAATGCAGGACGTGGGATGGAAAGGTTCTGAAGAAGTTTGACATAGGGACTGATGAAGTGTTCGTGGTTCTGAGTGGCTTGAAGTGGGCATATTCCCAATTCAAGACGGACTTGTATCTTATGTTCCTCTCTGTCTCAATGGAGGAAATGTTTTACTTTCCTCTTTGGGTTTGTAGTGGACTAGACAAACGCAGTTCCACTTTTCAGCAAGACTGGGAGAGATAAACCAGAGAATCACACAGCAGTGAGGCTCAAATCAGTTAAAGGGAATCTTTTTGAGCAAACCTTGTAGGAGAGAGTTAACTGCCACTTGTCCAGTCAAGGTTTCATCAGGAAGAGTCATCACGGCTTTGTTACAGAATGTCATGCCTAACAGATTGGATTAAATATATTTTATTGGCAACTGATCGGGTTTTTAAACGAGGATAGTGAAGTTGATGTTGTTTGTGTGGATTTCAACATAGCCGTTAACACGACACCACACTGGAGACTGGTATGTGGATAAAAGTGAAAAGGGATTTAAGGTTCCCTGGCAAGTTGGATCGAAACTTAATTTGGTGGTGATAGGAGACACAGGATGGTGATAGAAGGCTGTTTGTGTGATTGGAACTGGTTTTCAATGGTGTAACACAAGGATGAATGCTGGGTCCCATGCCGTTTGTGAATGTGTGTAAAGAATATAGAACAAATTCGGGGGAAATGAGAAGCAGAGTTGTCGATGATGCGAATATTAGCAAAATGGTTAATAGTGAGGAAGAAGGTCTTAGAATGGAGGAGCTCAGAGATGGTTTTATCAAATGTCAAATTCAGATAGGGGATGTTGAAATTAACCATGAAAAACATGAGGTGATGCACTTTGGAAGTAACACGTCAACGGATTACTCAATGAATGGCTGGACATGAGGAAACCCCAGAGGAACAGAGAGACTTTGCATGTTGGGCAACATATCCGTGAAGGCAGCAGAACATCGTGACAATCACAACTTTATCAGTCAAGGCAAAATTTATAAAAGCAGATGAACTGGTGTCACAAGTAGACAAGATGGTGAAGAAAGTACTTGGCACGCATTTTGTCATTAGTCAGAAAGTCGATTATCCAAGTTGGAATGTCATGTTGTGGCGATATAGAGAATTGGCGAGATCACATTTAGAATACTGCTTGCAGTGATGGTCAACTTCTACAGGAAGGATTTTGTGAAAATTGAAACTGTGCACAAATGAGTTACAAGGATGTTGTGGGGACCTGAGGGCTTGAGTTAATCGTGGAGATGGGGTAGGCAGGGGCTTTTTCGCTGGAATGTTCCAGGCAGCGCGTAACGTTCTCACGGTTTATAAAATCATGAGGGGCATGGATGGGCAACTGGACTAAATCGTTTGCACAGGATGGTGAAGTTCAGAACTGGAGGGCACAGGTTTAAGGTGACAGGCACTGAGACACACTAAATAAGGTGTAGAGAGTGAGAGAATGATGGTTGATTTCCAAGAGGCATTGCTTCAGCTCAGTCTTCGGTTTTAAAAATAAGCATTTTTTTCGTGAAAGTAGTTTGGTAGTTAAGTCGTGAATGGAACGTTAGGGGTACTAAAATTGAGTGATGTACCAATTAATAAGTGAGTGGGTACAATATTGTACAATGCTCAATGAAATGGAGAATGCCATATTTATAAGGAAGAATCAATAAAGATCTTTTAAATAAAATGTGATGTTGCAGGACTCTGAAATACACACCGAACTGGCTGTGCTGGGTTTATGAGTCACATTGACTTTTCTGCAGGAGCATCAACTGATTCGGAAGGCAAAATGATAATTTTCATCTGTTCAGCAGTGGCGAAGCAAATATATATTCCTCCGTTCCTATCAGCACTTGACAAGGTGAGCATGCATTGCCTGATCGAAACATTCCAGTTCATGAAACTCTTATTTTTCTTTTGAGAAACAGAACGTAGCAGTTATTGAACTGCAGCTTTCTCTTTTCCTTTCCCAATTTTAATATCCAAACATTCAGTTGAACTGACAGGATGCTGAATTCTACAACAATTATTTCTTTTTCTCTCAGATATTCAGCCTCTGCATTTTTCTTTTCTTTAGTGATCTGAATGACCTGATATTTATGGGGAAATGAATGTTGCAGTTTGTCTCGCATGCGACAGAAGAATCAACTGAGTGGTGACAGGTGCATCTTAATGTTCCTATGCAGTTGAGCTGAGGCGGTGTCGAGTTAAATGTGTGGATCCGGAAAAGTACACCTGGTAAGGCAGCATCTTTGGAGTAGGAAAGTCGATGTTTCGAACAGAAGTTCTTCGTCAGGAATGTTGGAAACATTGACACTCCTGGTCCTCCGATGTTGCCTAACCACTGTGCTAACTAGCGGCATCCTTCCTGACTCTAATCTCTCGCATTTGCAATCCTCGCCTTCTCCTCAGGCGGAGTAGTGTTAGATACTGTTCCTAAGATGTAACAACATGTTCATAATGATAGTTTGGATATGCAGTTAGAAGCTCATCACTGATGAAATTCATTCTCCCCCTCTCAATCTGCCAAGCACATGCAGGTCTTGCGCCTCCTTCATTGACATTCCCTGAACACATGACAACTGAAAGAAGAAGGCTTCATCTTCCCCTTGGGCCCTTGATGCCACATGGGATCACCAGTTTCCTCATTCACCCTTCCCTCACATTATTCTCGTTTCATGATTCCAACTCAGTATTGCCCTCATAACCTGCACATCACTTTTCCAACCTCGCCGCTCCACCTCCTGTCAGAACTCGTGACTTATTCTCTACCTTTATCGACTCCTCGCATTCACAGCTATCACGCCCCCAAACCCCCGAACCTCCCATTTATCTGTCAGTCCCCACGGCCACAAACCTCATTCCTGATGAAGGGTTTATGCCCGAATCATCAACTCTCCTGCTGCTCGCATGCTGCCTGACCTACTGTGTTTTCTATCACCACACTGTCGGCCCTGGGTTCTCGCATCTGCAGTTCTTACTGTCTCCACGGGGCAGTATTGTGTAAAAGTCACATTAGTGGAAAAGTGCAGTTTCTGTGGCTTTCTAAGTTGTTAATTTAATTTGCTCAATCGGCTCTAGCTGGAGTACTGTGTGCCTTTCTGCAATTATCATTATAGCAGGGATGTGATTGCATTGGAAACGGTGCAGAACAGATTTACCAGGATATTGTCTGTTCGAAGAGTTTCACTTATGAAGATAGTTTGGACGGACTGGGCTCTCACAAAGATGTTCTCTTTTCTAAAAAGAAACGGAGCCGTACTTTTTCTCAAGGATAATGTCTCTTGATATCGTTTTTAACAAAGGCATTTTAAAACAGTTCGGGCTCCAAATCTGATGAAGTGTTACAGAGATGAAAGTGTTCACTGAGAGGCCTTTCGTTTCTCCGTAAACAGCTGAGGCTTAAGGCCAAAGATTTAATGTTTTAGAAATGGAAAAAGAATGTTCATTCTGAAAAGTTGAATTCCGGTTTTTAGATCCTGCAGCAGTGGTGCACTAACTAATAACCTCTCTCCTTCTGCCCTTTTAATTTTTAACTGTAAGCCTCTGTTTCATTTTTACTGTTTTTAAGGTGCTTTTTTTTGGAATTGTTGTGTATTTTCAGAACAGCATAAGTAAGTCTACTTTGGATAGAGTAAGTTCTGTGGGTATCCAATATTCTGTTTTTTGTTTTTCAATCCGTCATTTTGTGAATAATTTTTGTAACTAGTTTACTCGGCTAATTTTTACTGTACGCTTAACGAAAAAAATATAACGTTACCGTCTGGGTTGTCTGCTTAATAACGTTTTGAATGGTTTAGCCTCGTCCATAACAAATTGGGAGGTAGTTGATGGATTAAAAGAGCAACTGATAGGTGCTTGCGTCTTTATTTCGGGTGTTGATTTGGATTAGGGTAGGCAATGCTTGGGAAAGCAATGTCTCAGTTCGGTTCAAAGAGTTGTCTTGCTATGGACGATGTAAAGTTGGCAGTTTTACAAAAAAATAATTCAGGCCGTGCTTCTGGAATTAGCAGACATACTGGGGTTGTATTTGCCTCTTTCTGTGAGGAAAGGAGAGATCATTCCCGCAGTAGCTCAGCTTTTAACTAAGCTGGAAAATCCATGAGAATCTGTAGAGATGGTTAAACTTTATTTGAAAATGAAGCAGCTTGAGTTAGACTCGAGAGACAAGGCAAGGACACCAGATTTGAAGCAGTTTGAGATATGATTCGAAGTAGAAAGAGGGAAGAAGAGAGATCAGCAGAGCGGAGAGAAAGGGAGACAGGGTTTGGACTTCAGAAATTGGCAATTATTAAAGGAATTCACCTTAAAAGGCTGGAGAGAAAGGCTGAAGATAAGCTTACTGTGGAAGAGCATATTGTTAAAACGGCAATGTTAGCAGCTGAAATGGCTGATTGTTATGAAGTGGTCCATAAAACAGGGATGGGTTTCCAGAATCATTTTAAGTCTGAAGGATAGAAACTGGGGCAAAGAGAAATCCATACGTGGAAAGGGAAAGTTAAATCTCTGTGAAAATCATTAGGATAACTTATCACAGGGGGAAGTGCGTCATCTGCTTTAACAATATACCTGCAAAGTTAAAGTTCATTTACCTTGGCCAGGGGTAGCAGATAGAGAGGGAACAATATTGAGGGACACAGGATCGTGCCCGTCTGTGATTCAGAAGGAGGGAGAAACATATACTCCTGACGAACTATGTATACGGGAATTCATGGTGGGACGAAAAGTTGCTCAGTTATGTACAGTGAGGCGAGAGTGGGCAGAAAGAGTGGGGAATTTCTGCTGGGAGGTCTGGACAAACTCTCAGCTCCAAGAATACAATTTGTGCTTGCAAATGATATAGCTCAATACCGGTAAGCGTGCTGCCTACTCCAGTTGAAAAGCCAGTCGAGATGCAGGCAAGTGCAGCAATGCAGGACGTTTATCAAGGAATTTTCCCAGATTGTGTCTTAACGCGATCACAAAGTCACAAGCTGAAGCAGGACAAATCAAAAGGCACGGATATGGAAGCTGAAATATGATTACAATTTTTTTTGTCAGGTAGGTGGGACACAGCAGGGGACAAACGTTAAAAATTGCCAGTATATTCAGCTCTACTATACTACTGAGTTACAGCAGAAAGATGAATAATTAAAGCAGTTGGATCAGAAGACATGTACTTGGAAGGAGAGTGAATGCATCCCCATGTGATATTACTTAGCAAATGATATGTTAAGGAGGAAGTGGAGAGCAACACATACTCAAGCAAGTGAGAAATGGGCAGAATTTATTTTTCCAGTAGGGTACAGAAAAGTGGTGCTGCGAGTGCTGCATGTGCCACAAATTGGAGGGTACGTAGACGTGATGAAAATGGAGGCTAAAATACAAAGACATTTTTACGGCCTGGATTGCAGGGGAATGCATTTGAATTTTGCCAGACGTGTCATACATTTCAACTAATAGGAAAACCATGGGAAATAATAAAGCCTGCACTTTTAATATCTATCCCAGCGTTCGACGAATCTTTCTTAAGTGTCTTCATTCATTGTGAGGTTTTCCTACATCCAATAAAAGATGGGAATAAGCATTAATTAACAGAAAAAGGATATATTGAGGAGATTTCCAAATGTTGTTCAATCATGCAATATGACAGCTAAAAGGATAGTGGACGAATTACGGTTTTTTAAAAAACTAGATTAAGACTACCATCAGAGATACAATTAGCTCAAGGGTCAAACTTCACGTCCAAACTTTTCATAGAGTGTTTAGCTAGCTTGGAAATAAAACGATTCAAATCTACTGTGTACAATCCAGAATCAAAGGGTGCATTGGAAAGGTGACGTCAATTATTAAAGACTATATTGAGGTTTTATGGTTCGGAGTAACCAGATTATTTCCATTAGGGAGTTGCGTCAGTGCTGTTTGCGATCTGAGATGTACCAAAAGAATCCACCAAACTAAGTCCATCTGAAACCAATTTTGGGCATAAGGTAAGAGGACCATTAAAACTTATTAAGGAAAAATTAATAAGTCCGATTACAGAGACCACGCATTTGGATGATGTGTCAAATTTTAGAGTTGAACTAAATAATGTTGGGAAGTTGTCGAGACAGTATTTAAAAGTATCACAGCAAATGGTGAAGCAGAAAGTGTATGAGAAATCAAATAATCACAATTTTGCCGCTGGGACTAATGCAATTATTTAAAATTCATTAATCTGTGAAACTTTAAAGCAAGGTTTAAAATACCTTATCAAATTGAGAGGAAATTGAGTGTGGCTAGCGACTTGATAGGGACTCCAGTCATTAAGGAATCTCACAGAATGTGATGGGATATGCTCTAACTGTATTTTGGCAGAGAATGAACGCAAGAGGAGAATGTGTTTTTGACTACGACGCACTGGGAAGAACCAATGTCAGGGAATTCTGCATTGGAAGTTCCTGAAATAAAATTGGACAATGCAAAAGTTGTCCAAAAAGTTATTCAGTTATCTTCCAGAAGAAAATCGAAAGAGTTATTACTCTTGCATGGGGAGATCTGCTGAAATCTACTGGGAATTAATAATCTAATTGTAGATGATGTAAAGATAGGAGATGCTGTTCTGACTCTGTAACATCCTTGCAGGCATAACCTTTTAAAGTTGTACAAGTTCATAAGGAGATATCACGTATGCTCCAAAATGGCATAACCGAAGTGAGTTTCAATGAATAGAGTTCACCCATCATCATGGTGCCAAAGCCAGAAAAGACCCAACAGTTATGTGTGGACTACCACAAAATCAGTGTTGTTCGAAAGACTGATGCGTATACATATCTGCAGTTGGAGGACTGTGTGGAAAAGATTGGAGGAGCAACTTGCATTTCTTAGTTGGACTTCCTCAAAGGTTACTGGTAGGGAACTTTGACAGAAAGATCAAAGGCAAATTTGTAACGCCAACTGGCCTGCAGAAATTTAAAGTAATGCCGTTTGTACGAAAAACACTTCAGCCACATTTCAGAGGTTAACTGACAGGGTAATTGCCGAATACGCAACTGATTGGTGTATATTGTGCCTGGTGACTTTCAAACTCTCGTGCATTGAATATTTACTGCATTTATCGGGCTTTTTTGATCGAATTCGGAAGTCAAACTGGTTTGTAAACCTAGCTGAAAGTGAATCTGCCAAAGCTCAAGTCACCTTCCTGGGAAACGTCGTTGAACACGGACAAATAGCCCCACGGGATGCGAAATCGAAAGTTACAGGGGACTTTTACACATTGTTGACGAAAAGAGCAGTACTACGGTTCCCCACTTTGAGTGGCTTTTACTGAAAGTTTGTGCTGAATGTTAGCAGTGGGACTACTCCACTCACCGAACTGTTAAAAACAGGCAAGAAATTTCAGTGAACACAAGACTTTCAAAATGTTGTTTTTCTCAGAGCAGAGCTGATTGTGAGGAGACATGATTGACGTGTACGAAATAATGAGGAGCAAGGAATTACAGATTGAAGGAAACATTTGCTCTTGATCGATCACCAGGGTTGGTAGATTTCAGATAAGATGCAGAAAGCTTTGAATAGACTGGTAGGAAAACTTTATCAGTCAGCGGGTAGGAGACTCGAGAACTCACACTCTATAAAGATCAGTTGGATAGTTAACCCTTCATTCTTCTCTGATTCCACTCGCCAAAGAGTTTCGAAAAATGCTCAAAGCAGAGCATCACCGCGAGCAACAGTTATTCGATCGGTGGCTTTATGAAATGGAAAGGTGCCCAATAGTCACCCGCGCGACTATTCGGCTTCCCTCCTGTGATGACGCTGGGACATTGACTCTCATGTTCCCGGGGGCATTTAATGAAGGCATTCTCGTTCCTGCAGATGAGGAGCTCACACCTTATTTCGGCTTTTGAAAAATCAATTTTTAAACGGGATTAAAATCTGCCCTGCCGGCGAGCCAGGTAGGATTCGAACCTACAGTCTCCTGATTCGTAGTCAGGCGCGTTATCCATTGCGCCACTGGCCCCATGCACAGCCTTAACGGCCGTAATGTTAATACGGACACGGTTAATAGCAGTCATATTCACCAGTTGAACAAGCAATAAAGATAATCACTGTCACTGCTTCAGTCTAATTTTCATCACCTTTCAAAGCAACGAATTTTCTAAAAAAAAACACAAATGTTCTCATGAAGCTTCCATTCACACTCTGTCTGCTTAGTCATTTAATGGAATGTGATGTGATGAATTTCGAATCCACTTCTTCAGCATAACTGACGTGAACGCGAGCCTAATCACCACATTGTATGTACCAGTTAATTTTCAGAGGTTTCGAGTAGAGTAGCGACTTTTGCGAATATGCAGGAAAGTGAATACTGTGAACCGAGCAAAAAAATCCCTTCATGGAAATTAATCCAGTGCAAAGTCAAACATATGAGGACGGCAGATGACGTAAACATTCCTCTGCATCACTCTGCACAGATGCTTCTCCAAGAATTGACTCTTTGCAGAATTCTTCTTTGTAATTTTGACTGTCCCGGTTGTAGATATTCTTTCAATCCACAAACAAGTATCCTGCTGAAAACTACTGACTTAAGAATAAAATAGTTGAGTATCTATTCGACCAGCTGATGTCCCAAAGTTCCGTGTTCCATTCAATACAAGTTCTTGCAGGTGAAATTAGAGCTCCGAACCTGATGTCCCACTGCTTCTTGATGCGTGGGAATTGAAGCCGGTCTCCTTAAGGCGGGAGCTTTTAGCCTCGATATTTCACGCGCCTCTATATCATCAGAGAATGGCATTACGCTCACCGATTGCATTTTCGCAGCCACATGCTCGCGCTGAACGCCATTACCATTTCCAATTAGTTTTGGGTGCACTGCAAATCAATTTATCTGATTCCACGCCCTTGAACTGGGATTATATGACATGCCATTATATGATTACGTCAATAAGTGAGGAAATTGGTGAAGTAACCGATGTTAAAATACAGTGTTATTGAGAAATACATTTCAGCAATACCCTGCAGTATCCCATGACCCTTTGACGTTTTGTAGATATCTCGCAAATGTAACATCCTACAATCTCAGTGTTGCAATCTCTACAGTCTCTCCGGACATAGAAGCGATATATATGCAACCGAATCTGAGTTCCCACATCTCAGTCACTGTTTGACAAGTATTCCTTTGTGCGTGTGTTTCTGTTCTTGGCATAACCTCTGCCCCGATCCTTATTGCTTTTTGCATCGTGCTTTTCCATGTGGCGCCAGGATCATGAAATGGTTCTTCCTTGGCATTGTCAACACAGCAAGTTCTGCTCGAATCACAGTCACAGCAATCGGCATTTTACCCGTTTTACTCCATGTAATATGTGCTTAGCAAACGCTGAGAAAATCAATCTTTGTTTTACATGAAAATACTCTACGTGGTGATAGGTTTCCTTCTTCAAACACCCGCTATCTCACATCTTTGTGTTTCACATATCATAACCACCCTTTATCGAAGAAATCTCTCCCTCCAACAAGAACTAATTCGCCTAAACGTCCACCCTCCCATTTCACTGAGGTATTGCGCAATATAATACTGTTTACACTGTTCATTCTGTACTACTGCGGTCACTGTTTTGGGTGTAAGTGCTCAATCCCATGGTCGGCATCTTCAAGCAATTCAATCCATTTAGATGCCGCTGTTCTGTAATTAATCCTCATGGAGCAGCTTTTACTGACACGGACAAGAGATTACTGGAACATCGGGCTCAGGGTAAGTGCACAGCGCAGGATTGAGCAAATGATGTTTTATTGGGAAAGAGAAGTTTCTGTGGCTTTCTCCAGTCAATTATGTCATTTGTTCATTCGGTTCCCCCGAAATATTGCGTGCAGTTCTGCAATTCACATTACAATAGTCATGTGATCGCACTGGAATCCGTGCAGAAATTTACCAAGTTGAAAAGTTTAGGTTATGAAGACAGATTGTTTTGACTGGGGTTGTTTTCTTCAGGCAGAGGAAACTGTGAGGATACATGTTTCATATGCACTAAGTAATGAGCGACATGGACAATGCAGACTAAAAGAAACGTTTCCTCTTGACCGATCAACAGGGGCGAAGACTGAAGTTAAGAAGTGGAAAGGATTGAGGAGATGTGCAGAAAAATCTAATCAGCAAGTGGATGGTTGAATCTGGATTCACTGTCTGAACCCACATAACCTTCAGAAATACACGGATCTGAACTTGAGTTGTTAATGCATACAAGGCCAAGTGATGAAAGTGAATAAAGATAGTCAAGCGATTGCATCTGACGAAAGCATGTACAACGACCTTGAGGGCTGTCATTCTACACATACGTGGTATTCGTGTAGCTGTCCATGGTGGGCTAGCAGGTCCATTTTTTTCGCTTCCTTCGCTGTGACCCGGCTTTGATTCTCAGTCCGGGCGTTGGGTTTGTTTTGATCCTGACAGTGACATCAGCAAAAGCAGACCCCCTGCAAGTGGAGTGTTTTTAGTACCTCGGATCAGTTAATGACGTCGAGAAATGAGAGACGATGTCCCAGACTCTTAAATAAAGGGTACGGTGCCTCGGCAGTCTCTGCTCATTCAGACAGATCACTCGCCATTCTCCTCTGATTCCGCTTCCTAAATGTTTTCCCAAAATTGTCAAAGCTGAGACTTGGCTCTGTGTCTCGTTTCCTTCACAATCGCAGGTGCCACAGTGAATCTCGGAAAGTTGAAAGGTGTAGAGGGCAACCTGAGTGAAGAATTCAACTTTCCCCCCCAGTGATGACTCTGGGATATTGACTCTGACGGTCGCAGGGGTATTTAATGAAGGGACTCCTGTCCCTGCAGTTCAAGTTGCAAACCTCATTTCGGCTTCAGAACAGTCCGTTTTAAGTGCAATAAAGTCAGCGCTGCCCGCAAGCCAGGTTGGAATCGAAGCTCCACACAGTAGATCTGTAGTTAGGTATGTTATCCATTGTGCCACTGACCCGTTGTATGTGCTACATTGTGCGGTAAATTAACTTGTATGTGAAGTTGAAGCCTGCCAGTCTTGCTCTTGAACCAAGTCGAAACCTTAACTACAATCTCTGGACCATAACCATGCGCATTATCCATTGTGACACTGTGCTCGCGCGTGCTTGAGGTTGGCATTCTGCAGAGTTGTGATCTAAACACGGACATGACCAATCGTACTCATGTTCACAAGTTGAATAACCAGGAAAGATAACCACCGTTACTGCTTCACTCCAATGATCCACTCTTTGTGCAGCGGGAGGTTTTGTAACGAAAAGACATTCATCCTCATGAAACTTCCATTCACTTTGTGTCTACTCAGCCATTCAATGGGATCTCCGCTCATCTGATGAATTTCAAATTCACTGCACTGATTTTGCTCCAGCACTTTTGATCAACTAATGCCTAATCACAACATCGTATTCAAGCTGATTTTCGAAGTCTGAACGTATTTTAACGGCCTGTGCGAGTTTACAAGAAATTCAATAAAATGAAATGACCAAAAAAAATCCCCTTCTGCCCAGAGCAGAGTTAGCCATATGAGATAGCTCAGAGAGAGAAAACATTACCTCCATTTCTCTCAGTGCAGATGTCAATAGTAGCTGCTCCAGATACAGTTGGAACTTCCAGCTTGATATCCCAGTGCTCACTGCTTCGTGTCAATGGAAGCTGCTGCAGTTCAGGTTGGAGCTCCCAGCCTGATGCGACGTATACCACGTCAATAGAAACTGCTCCACGCAATGTTGGAACTCCCAGTCCCCGGCATTTCAATTCACTCTGTACTTTCAGTGAAATACTTCACACTCAATGATTTCATTACTGAACTCATATCCGTTGCCTCATCCTCATCCGCATTTCCAGTTTGATCTTCCCTGCTGCACCACACAGTTTCTCGTATTCCAGGCCTGAAACCTGGCACTATATGATATTCCACAGCAATGGTCACTTCCTTGTATGACGAAATTGCTAAAGTAACCGATGGTAAACTACATTTCTTTTGCAGAAATACATTCCAGCAATTCCCTGCGCTATTCCCTGACGCTTTCATTTTCTGGAGAACTATATCAATCTTCACCTTCAACAAACTAAGTGATGAAATATCCATCGGCTCTGGAGATACCGAAGTTAACCATTCAGCTCACCATGAGTTTGCATGTCTCAGTCACTGTTTGTCAAGTATTACTACTGTTCATGTGGTCCTGTTCCTAACATATCCTCTGCCACTATCTTTACTGCTTTTTGCATCATGCTATTCCATGCGGTGCCGGTATCATGCAGTGGTTAGCGCTTTACGTAGTGGCAGCAGAAAGATCATCTGCAATTTGACTTCCAGTATTGTCACTTGTTACCGTTTTATGCAGAGTAAAACATGCTTAACAAAAGCAGGAGAGAATCAATCTTTTTTGACATGAAAATATTCGTCGAGGTGATGATTTTGCTCCTTCAAACCCTCACCCTTTCTCATCTCTGCTGTCTCTGTATCAGGATTCAAACCCACCAATTCTCGGAGATTTCTCCCCATTCCACGATCAGTAACCCTGCTTTAGGTTCCTCCTCCAATTTCCCTGAGGCATTTGGCTATCAAGCTCTCGCATTGACATTGTTCAGTCTGTTCAGCTGCAGTCAATGTTGTTGGGCGAACGTGACCAAATCCCACAATTTGGACCTTAAAACCAATCGATCCATTTACATACTGCTGCTGTGAAATCAGTGCTCATGTAGCAATTTTTACTGACATGTTCCGGAGATCATTGGAACATCAGGCTCAGGAAAATGACACAATGCATATTTTTTTTTTGGAAACGATCAGTTTTTCTGTTCTAATTTCAATGGTGAAGAGGAGATTGTGAGGAAACATGATTGAAATGTGCAAAACAATGAGAGATAAAGGCGTGTTCGGCTGAAAGAAATGTTTCCTCTCGGACAAACGCCAAGTGGTGTCGATTAAATGTACGAGGCAGAAAGTTTTCAGTAGATAAGCAGTAAAAACCTTATCCACCAGTAGTGGTGGTGGATAAATCTGCAACTAATTGTGATGAAATCAACACAACCTTCAGAGATATTCAATCTGTATTCGTGATGCTAAGGCATACAAGACAAAGAGATGGAAAATGGAATGAGGATAGTGAAGCGGTTATTTCTGCAAAGAACGCGTCCAACACATTTGAGGGCTGTCAGACTACGTGCCTCCGACCGTTGTACTCGTCCCTGGTCGTGTCGTGGTTCTGAATTGGCACTTTTACCACTGCAGCCCGCGTTCAATTCCCAGTAAGGGCTGTTTTGTTCAGCATCAACAGCGTGGGCTTCTGTGATCGGATTCCTTTCAATGCTTCGAATCAATCAATGTCTCCACGAACATCAGAGTCAATGTTCCAGCCTCTTAAAGAAGGAGAAGGTGCCTCGGCACTCCATGAACCAACATGAGACTGAGATATTTATTTTGTTTCCTTGCCATTACTATGAGCCACAGCGATTGGGTCGATGGCTCTGTGAAATTGAAAAGTGCCGATTCGCAGTGTGTGGGACTATTTGGTCTTCCTCACTTGTGCGACATTGACTGCGATGTTCTCCGGGATGTGTACTGAAAGAGATTCTCGTGTCTGCATATCAGGAGCTCAAGATTCATCTCGGCTTCAGAACAATGAGGAATATTAGGTTGTGAGATTAATAAATACCTGTGTTAACCTCGAGCTAGAGCGGAGTGAAATCTACAATGTTCTGATCTTGAGTCAGGCACGTTAGACTTTGCGCCAATAGCCCCATATGTTCTTCACGCTTTCATGCTTCAGAGTTTTGATGTTAACAAGGACAGGAGAAATAGCAGTCATATTCAAAAATTTAACCAGGAAAGAAAATCACCACCACTGCTTCAGTCCAATCCGCGTTGTGTTTCAGCGCGATTCATAATGAAAATATATCTGTCATGATGAAGCTTCTATTCAGCCTCTTGTCTGTTCAGTCATTGAATGGGATCATCATTGATCCTGTAAATTTCAACATTAGTTTCCAGCTTTTCCTCCATAAATCAAGATAAACTCGAGCATAATGTCAACATCAAATAGAGTCATAGAGTCAGAGAGATGCACAGCATGGAAACAGACCCTTTGGTCCTACTCGTCCATGCTGACCAGATATCTAAACCTAATCAAGTCATACCTGCTATCACCCCGTCCATATCCCTCCAAAACCTTTCTCTTCGTATATCCATCCAAATGCCTCTTAAATGTTGCAATTGTACCAGCCTCCACCACTTCCTCTGGCAGCACATCCATACACATTACTCTCTGTGTGAAAACGTTGCCCAGTGGGTCTCATGTATATCTTTCCCCTTTCACCGTAAAACTATGCGCTCTAATTTTGGACCCACAGACCCCAGGGAAAAGACTATTTCTATTTACCATATTTTTGACCCTTAGAATTTTGAAAGCCTCTAATAAGTCATGCCCCAGCCTCCGACGCGCCAGGTAAAACAGTCCCAGCCAATTAAGCCACTCCCTCTTTAGCAAACCATCCAACATTGACAGACTCCTCATTTCTTTCTGAACCCTTTCAAATTTCGTAACTTCTTTCCGATACGAAGGAGACCAGATATGCACGCAATATTCCAACAGTGGCCTGCCGAATGTCTTGTACAGCCGCAACATGACCTCCCAACTCATGTACTCAATACTCTGAACAATAAAGGAAAGCATACGAAACGCCTTCTTCACTATCCTATCTACCTGCGACTCCACTTTCAAGTTAAATTTCAAACATCAGGATTCTATGAACCTGCACTCCAAGGTCTGTATGTTCAGAAACGCTCCCTCGGACATTGCCATTAAGTCTTGAAGTCCTGTTATGATTTGCTTTCCCAAAATGCAGCACCTCACATTTATCTGAATTAAACTCCATCTGCTATTTCTCAGCTGATTGGCCGAACTGGTCAAGATCCTGTTCTGTGGTAACTCTCTTCGCTGTCCAACACAACTCCAGTTAAATGTCAAAAAGTAGAGGACCCAGCACGGATCCTTGTAGCACTCCACTGGTCACGGGACTCCAGTCTGAAAAATAACCCTCCACCACCACCCTCTGTCCTCTCCCTTTGATCTAGGTATATACCGCTAATCTTTGGAAGATTAGTTCGCTTTAATGACTTGTATGGGTTTTCAGGAAATATAATATCTTGGCACGAGCTGAAAATCACTTGCTGCAATTTAACCAAATACGCAGTCAGTCTTATGATAAAAGGCAGAAAAAGAAAATATTACCTGCGTTTCTTTCTGCACAGATTCTCCTCCACGTGCTGAATCCTTGCCACATTTTCCCTTCTTTTTGCGAGATTTCCCTGGGACAGATATTCACTCAATCTACAAACATGGGTCCTGCTAAATACTACTTTAATTCAGATTAAAATAACTGAGTATCCTTTCTCCAACTTTACGTCTCATCGGTCCGTGCTCCTTATCAATACAATCTGCTCCAGGTGAGGTTGGAACTTCCAGCCTGCTGCCACAATGCCCCTTGCTTTATGCCAACAGAAGCTGCTCCCGATAAGTTGGAGATCCCAATCTGATATCACAATGCTCCTTGCTCCATGTCAATAGAAGGTACTACAGGTGAGGTTGGAGTCCCAGCCCCGGCGTTTCATGCACCTTTATACCGACACAGCGGGCTCATCCTCATGCCAATTTCCAGTTTGAACTTCACTGCTGCGCCACTCAGTCTCTCTTAGTTTAGCCCTGGGAACACGAGATAAAATGATATTCTGCAACACTGGTTACTTATGTGGAATATCACAATTCTCCATTTCATAAATCAGAATTCAAACCCACGCACTTTCAGAGATTTCCCTCCCTTACAAGGCCATTAAACCTCCTTTACATCGCTCCTGCCATTTCACTGAGGCATTCCATAATCTAACGTGCACATCGGCACCATTCTGTCTGTGTTGCTGCTGTCACTCTTGATGGGTAAACGTGTCTTATCCCATCATCGGGAACAGGAAACCATTCGATCCATTTCAATCCCGGTGGTTGTGAAATCAATCATCATGTCGGAGACTTTACTGGCATGGACCAGAGATTACATGTTAACAATTCGTCTTGATTTCCTGCCACTAAGCCAGTATGGCATCTTACTTGCTACGTTTCCATTAATGCCACAGACGTTTATCTTTTAACCAGTTTGCCATTGTAAAATAAACACACACCTTGTCAAAAATACTAGTCTAATTCTTGTGCGAGGTGCCTACAGTCTGACGTTAAGCTGACTGGTTTTTGATCTCTACCACCAAGATGCTCTCCCGACGCCATTCCTCCTATTGTGCTGCTCTTGTTTGTCTTGCCATGACTGATCAAAACAGTGCTCTTGAAATCACTTCAAAAATCATTTCGCATTACAATGACACACTACATTGGAGTTGTGAAAATCCACTGTTATTTCTACCCTTTTATTTGATCATTATTGAGAGATTAACTGCCATTAGCTCCACTATACCACTAAGTTTTTCTGGTCTCTGTGGCACTCTTCCACCAGTGCCACTGCATTTTTTGTTCCTTCGCTGAATTTTTACAGTCGCGTTTGATGTTCATTTAAAACATCATTTCTCAGAACTGCAATTTTTCAATCGAGCAAAATCGCCAGCCTTTTCATTTAAAGTCCCCTATAATGATATCAAAGGGGGAACAAATGAGAGTTTCAGCAGCAGATGAACTGAGATTCGGCCGAGTTATCAATTGTCAGCGTGTGGGGCACATGTGATCATGATGATGATAAGATCCAACAGCGCAACCCAGCAGCTTTCATGCAAACATTCGTTTGGTGTTAGCTGCACAAACTGCACAATTTCCCTTCATTTCACAATCGGTCTTTTTGTTTTTAGCTTTTCTTTTCTTCCTGTAGTTCTCCCTTAATGGTAGTAACTCTGTCTGACGATCAAAATGCCTACCTTTCTTATACCCCCAAATCGGATTATCTCATTTGTTCGATGTTGGCAGAATAATAAATTCAAAATCGATTGGCTTTTAATTTACAGAGACGTAAATGAATCTCGTTGGTTCAATTTGAATTGTCGTCAAAACAGCAACCAACTCAGGTACCTATTTCACAGCCAAATGTTATATATTTTCAATTTTCCAGTAAACTCTGACACTGCTCTCGTAAGCTCTCAGTGCAGAACAACATTCTACCTCTCTTAAAGGTACAGCACACACTTTCAACTTCATAACAATTTGGAATTGCACATCAGGTTGTCACTGGCCCACCGCACACAAAACCAGAAATACAGACCTCAAACAAAGGACAGTTTTCAGTGGATAAAGGAGCAGTAAAATGTGCCATGTCACAGTCAAAGTGAAACAGGGGATAGAGAAAGATACTGTACTTGCCAGCACACAGAAAATAGTCAAGTATTTTGCAGGAATCTACATCATAGTCATGAGAATGAATTGATCTAATTTTTTTGGATAACATGGTGATGAGGTAGATCTCCATATTACCGCCAAGAGCAGTAGCCTGTAGTGTTTAGTGCAATGCAACACTTCTTCAGACTCTCTCATTCAGTGTAAAATCCATATTTGGCAGTGGGGGAGTAAGGAGCGTTCGAATACAGAGAGCAGAAGTAGAGGAGTGGGAAGAGCACAGAGGAATGTTGGGCTGGAAGCAGTGGTGGATTAATGGGGTGTAAGACCATGGATGGATTTGAAAACAAATCTGAGAATTATAAAACCAGTGGAGAGTCATCGTGGGAACCAATGCAGATCTGAAAATGTGTTGCTGGAAAAGCGCAGCAGGTCAGGCAGCATCCAGGGAACAGGAGAATCGATGTTTCGGGCATAAGCCCTTCTTCAGGAAGCCCTTCTTCGGGCTTATGCCCGAAACGTCGATTCTCCTGTTCCCTGGATGCTGCCTGACCTGCTGCGCTTTTCCAGCAACACATTTTCAGCTCTGATCTCCAGCATCTGCAGTCCTCAATTTCTCCAACCCATGCAGATCAGTGAGTTTTATTTAGTCAGAACAGAAGGGAAGTCAAGGAGGGAATGACAAGTAGTTAGCTTCACATCTTTCACATGAAAGCTTCTCAATGTTTTTTTAATAAAGTTGTTGAGCAAGGCACTTGCAGAAAGAACATCAAGGGTATGATGAAAATTCAAGATACTTTGCGAAAAGGTAGTCAGATTTTACCAGATTATTGATATTCTTTGTGGAGCTATCGTGTGTTATGGATAAACTGCCATTTACTGACTCATTCTTGAGGCTGTCAAACTTCACTTGAACGCTCCCACCGTTCTCCTTACAATGTACATTCCGATCCAGTTGATGTCATCAACAAGTTTGGAAAAATTACAAGAGGTCCAAATGTCCAAATCATGTATCATGGTTGGGAACAATTTGGTTCAAGCATTGAATCATAGAATCTCTGCAATGCAATGAGGCCCTACTCTCTCCCTATCATGCTGCATTTCGCATGCCCAATCCACCAAGCCTGGACATTCTTGGATATAATGGGCAATTCACTTAAACCGTGAATATTTGTACTGTGTGCAGAAACAGCAGCATCCGCAGGAATCCCACGCAGACACTATGAATGTGCACAATTCATGTTGGCAATCGCGTGAGGATGGAATTGAACCCCGGTCTCGAGCACTGTGAGGCAGCAGTGCTGTCACTGATCCTTGTGGTACTCCACCCGTAACAGAACACCAACGTGAGTAAAAAGTGCGCTTATTCCTACTCTATGCTTTCCAGCTGGTAAACAATCCTTAATGAATGCTGGCACGTTTTCTCCAACCCCATTGTGTTTTGTGATGTTGTGTGGGACCGGATAAAAAGCTTCCTGAACAAGCAAAACAGTGGGGTTCCAACGTGAATTCCACTCCACAGGAGACTTTGCAGAGATCACGTAACTTGAAAGATGACTCCCAGCGCATCCACATTCTCTCATTGTCTTCCTCTTTCTTCAACATTTTGGGATGAAGCCTGTTTGGTCTAATTGACTAAAACTTTAGTCCAGTTAACTTTTGAAGTACGACCTCTTTCCTGTTCTTATTTTTTTGTCCCTTGTTTGGTATTTTTGGGACATTTAATCTCCCGATGAAGGGCTTCTGATTGGATGTTGACTGACGGCCTGTGTTTTTCCAGTACCACATTCTTCGACACTGATTGCAAGCATTTGCGATCCTCACTTTCTCCTTTTCCACAATCTTGACATTTGCATAGTATCTCACTGTGCTGATTCGCTTTGCGTCTTGCCAGGCCAGATGATCAGCTGAAGCCTCGCCCACACACACGTGTTCTGTTTCTCCTGACTTTGAACGAAGTTTGTACCTTTCCTGTTCAGAACACCATACTATTCAGGTTAGGATAAATGATGTGACTCCGTCAGACTCTGCTGTGATCTTTGATCCAAATTTGCTGAGTGCAAATCAATCCTTCTAATACCCTATAAAATTGATTTGAAGAATATAATTGAGAGAGAACCAATTCAAACATGCTCAGTTAAGTGTCTAAACAACTCTTTATGTGGCTCAGTGTCAAGTGTTGCCTTTTCACATTCCTGTGAATCATTTTGGACATTTTGACAGATGGAAGACGGGATAGAATTACAATCTGATGGTTTTGATTTGGATATCCATTGCAATTCCATCATCATTTCCAGGTGTTTAACCTGTAACTCCTCACCTGCCAGTAATCTGGGACCACGTGCACTACGTGGACTGCAGCAGTTCAAGAAGATAATCCATCGACTTCTACATAGGCAATTGGAGATTGACAATATCAGCCAGTCTTGCTCATGAAAGGGCTGGAGAGTGGGGTGAACTAATCTGCTCAGGAAACCAGCATGGGCACGATGCGCCAAATTATCTTGTGTTGCAATCATTCGGTAATTGCGACTAAAATTAAAGAAAAAAAGACTCACACAGGCTGGCATGGATCTGTTTCTGCATCCACCACTCAGTAAGAAAGCAGCTAATCGTTGGAACATCTGTACTTTTAGACTCAGTGCTGTGAGAAACACCTGCAAGGAAATAATAGCAAAATACTGCAGCAGCTGAAATATTTTTTTTAATAAAACAGGCTATGCTGAAAACCTTAGCTGGTCTGGTTTGTGCAGGGAAAGAAGGTAGATGAATGTTTTAGCGTGCGCAGGCAGACATCAGGAAATAAAAATGAAGTAGATTTTCCTCGTCCTTATGATCTGAGAAGCAGAAGGAAAATGGAGTAGATTTGTGACAGTCACAGGCTCTGGGGATGGTAATTGGTGGAAAACTCATAAAGACACAGTCGACAAGAGTTATGGTATAATAACAAAAAGAGGTATCTAAAATTCATCACTGTCAATCCAGGTAAGAAATTCAGAAGACACAAATATACCTTGGTTTGGGTTTGGTGTGTGTAAATACTCTCCTCTGAACTCACTGTAAATGCAGTTTCGTAAACCCTTCTCTACCAGGCCAGGAGAGAAATTCACAATCATTGTGTCCAGGTCACAATCTTGTTCCATGTACTGTGCTATACTGTAGACGTTGGCGGACGTTATCTCAAGTCCAAATGGCACTCCGTCAGCGCCTAGTATCACCGGATCCATTGCTCACGCCACCTGAACATGCTTAAGAGAGGATAAAGCAAACATGACTGACAAGAGAAGTCAGTGAGAGCACAGAAACAAAAGAAAAACACCATCTGGTGTAGAGTAGTGAAACCTAGAGCATTTGGAAGGGTTCAATAACGAGCAGAGAACAACCGAAATGGCAAGATGAGTTATTAAGATTTAGTACGTATGTGTGTGAACTTGAAATATAAAGAATGGTGCAAGAGTTTGTTCACATATTTAAAAGGTTACAGAGAGAATAGTAAGGTAAAACAATGACTGCAGATGCTGGAAACCAGATTCTTGAGTAGAGTGGTGCTGGAAAAGCACAGCAGTTCAGGCTGCATCCGAGTAGCACGAAATTCCGACGTTTCGGGCAAAAGCCCTTCATCAGGAGTACAGGCAGAGAGCCTGACGGGTGGAGAATTAAATGTGAGGAGGGCGGGGATGGCGAGAAAGTAGAATAGAGTACAATAGGTGATTGTGGGTGAGGATGAAGGTGACAGGTCAGTGAGGAGAGTGGGAGAAGGTAGCTTCAGGGCAGAGGAAATGACCTGGGAGTTGCAGTGGAAGAGGACTCCCTGAGATTCTTGTAGAGAGAGGAGGAAACTTTCTTCAAGGCAGGCATCCTTGCAAGAGTATTCGCAGTAGGGTTAAAGTCAACTCGGTAAAAACAATTACTGCAGATGCTGGAAACAAGATTCTGGAGTAGAGTGGTGCTGGAAAAGCACAGCAGTTCAGGCATCTTCCGAGGAGCAGGAAAATCCGACGTTTCGGGCAAAAGCCCTTCATCAGCAATACAGGCAGAGCACCTGAATGGTGGAGAGACAACAGAGAGAAGAGTGCAAATTGGTGCACTGGAGAAGACGTAATGGGGAACAACGAAATGGTGCAGGTGAACACGTACTTTGCATCAGTTTTCACAATGAAAGACAACAACAAAATATGTGAATTAATAGACACGTAGGGAAGAAGTGAATGAAATGCCAACAATAACCAGTAGATGCCGGGGAAGCTGCAAGGTCTGAAGGGATTAAGTTACTGAGACCAGATGGACTGCATTCCTGATTTCTGAAGGAGATTGCTGAGGAGATTGTGGACGCATTGGTCGTGATCAGTCGGGAGTCATCGGCGTCAGGGTGGGTCCCAGATGACGGGAAATTTTTAAATGCAACACCCCTGCTGAAAGAAAGGGGAGAGGCAGACACAGACTACTGACAGTGTTGCACAGTACTTGGAAATGGATGGTAAATTACAGCAAAGTCTGCATGTCTTCATCAAGTGGACGTCATGTCTGACAGCTATGCTAGATCTCTTTGAGGAAGTACCAAGTAAGCTAGGCAAAGCAGAGCCAGTGGACGTGATCTAATTCAATACTCATAAGTCCTGTGATAAGGTGCCATACAGCAGACTGCTAAATAAGGTAAAAGCATGCTGTTAGTGACAAGGAGGGGATTGACTGACTGGCTAAGTGAGAACAGAGGGGTCTTTTCCAGGATGGCAGCTACTGATTTTTTTAAGATTTGCACAGCCATCGGTGTTGAGAGCATGACTATTCAAGTTACACGTTAAACATCTGGACAAAGGAACAGAGTGCATTTTCGCTACAGTTGCACTTGACACAAACGTAGTTTGAGAGACAGGTCATGTCAAGAAAGCTGGGAAACTTCATAAGATGCTAGGCAGGCGCAGAGAGTGGGCAAATAAGTGGCAAATGCAATACAAAAAGGGATGTGTCAGGTTATGCAGTATGAGAGGAAGAAGGCAGGCTTCGACTGATTTCTGTTCACGGAAAGCCTTTAGAAATCCGAAGGACAAAGTGACTTGGGAGCCCTAGATCAGGCAGGTTCAGTTGGAATTCAGGAAGGAAAATTCAATTTTATAATTTATATCAAGGGGCCTCAAATACAAGAGCAGAGATGTCCAGTTGAGCATTTATATAGTCGTGGTCAGACTGCATTTGGAATATTGCAGGAAGTTAGGTCCGATATCTAAGGGTATTTCAGAGTCATACAGCAGTTTAGCAGACCATTCACTCCATATATACCATGCAGAACTCTTTGCCAAATTAAAATAGACCCGCCTGCCTGCCGTTGTCCCAAAAACTTCCAATACATTCCTAATCAGTTACTTATCCAAATGACTGTTAAATACACTGCAGTACACCAGAACTGCAAAAAGAAGAGGAACACCTATACAAGGTATTCGCCAAAAACGGATAGCTGCGCAACTTCATCAATAGATGCCTAAGAGAAAGACCACGGAACGAGGACATACCACAACCAAAAGGACTAGCCACACTGCCATACATCAGGAGCATCTCAGAAATGACAGCCAGACTACTGCGACCCCTAGGACTCATAACGGCACACAAACCAACAGCCACGCTCAGACAACTCACCAGAACGAAGGACCCGATACCCAACATGAGCAAGACGAATGTAGTGTACAAAATACCATGCAAGGACTGCACAAAACACTATATAGGACAAACAGGAAGACAGCTAACAATCCGCATACATGAACATCAACTAGCCACGAAAACGACACGACCAGCTATCCTGAGTAGCCACACACGCAGACAACAAGCAACATGAATTCGACTGGGACAACACTACTATCATAGGGCAAGCCAGACAGAGAACAGCCAGGGAATTCCTAGAGGCATGGCATTCATCCACAAACTCCATCAACAAACACATCGACCTGGACCCAATATACCAACCACTACAGCGGACAGCTGAAACTGACAACCGGAAGCGGCAGGGACAGACCACTATAAACACCGGAGGAAACATCAAAGAAGCGCTTCGCAGGAGGGTCCCAAGCACTGATGATGCCGCCTAGCCAGGGGACGAAACGTTTGCAACAAAAACTTCCAGCTCGGCGAACAGAACCACAACAACAAGCACACGAGCGACAAATCTTCGCACAAACTTTGACTGTTAAATAATTTAACTGTAGTTGCATCCATCACTTCCTCCAGCGGTTTATTGCACACAGTGACCAAAGGGTGTAAAACAAAAGCTGCCACTCATGTCCTTTATAAATCTTCCTTCTTGTACTTTAAACATATGCCCCTGGATGCGATCTCCCTCACCTTTGATAGTAATCTTATTTATGCTCCTCGTGATTTCACAAATCTCTACAAGGCCAAACGTCGAAGTCCTCTGCTCCAGTGAAAAAGAAACCGCAGCCTATTTTTATAACAGAAGACTTCTCTTCATGACATCAGTCTGGTAAATACTTTCTGAACCCTCTCCAATATAATAAAATCCTTCATATAACGAGGAAACAAGAACTGTACACAATACTCCAGAAGATATGATGACATTGGATGGGGTCCGAAGAAGGTTTAAAAGAATGATCCTGGTGGGAAGAAATGAGTGTCATAAAATGTTGAAAACTCGGGGGCTGTACTTGATGCAGTTTAGAAGTTTGAGGAGAATCTGATTGACACTTAAACAATACAGAGAGGGGCAATTAAAGTGGCTGTGGAGAAGTGTTTTCACTAGCACGAGAGACCAGGAGCCGACTGCACAGTATAGAGAGAAAGGATGACCATTTTGAAGTGAGATGCGGAGGAATTTCTTCAGCAAGAGGCTAGTCATCCTTTGGAACTCTGCCGTAGAGGGCTTAGTGGTCAAGACATTGCAATGTTTCAAGACAGACATAGATAGGTCCCTGATTGATAAGAGGATCAACAGTTACAGGAGATGGCAGAAAGCCGAAGAATGTGGTTGAGAAACATATCAACCATGACCAAATATTGGAGAGGTCTCGATGGGTTGAATGGCCTAATGCTGCTCCTTTATCTTGTGGCCTTCTCGCTATTGCCTGTGACTTCAACCTGCCCATAGACTGAGCAAGTCAGATCAGTGGAGGAGACTTACGTGGTATATGTATGAGATGGTTTTCTGAGTCGCTACATTAAGGACACAAATGGAGGGCAAAGCATCCTTGATTAGTTGGCTGGTCGACGAGATTTCGATGAAGAATGACAGCAGCAGCATGTGCACAGTTCTCGTACTGGTCTCATGAAGTCCCCACATTTTCACCTTGTGCCTGAGGCACAACGACTCTCAGGTTAAAACACCAACAGTCAAATCGCGCGATCTCTCTCTCTCTCTCTCCCTCTCTCTCTCTGTCTCTAATGAGTCAGCAGGCCTGGGAATATGTCAACTTTGATTTCAAAGCTTTATTTGTATATATGTCAAGGAATAATTGACAATCTATCTCTCTGCTGTCACTCAGGAAGAGTGAAGAAGTCAGTGAGAGAACTCTTCATTAAGGTGGAGAGTGATAGAGCTGACTCAGATTATGAGCCGAAATCTAAATAGAAGAAATGATACTGTTATGAAGCGTGAGCATGGTATAACGAATTGGGGAACAGAACTTAAAGGGATGACAAGCACTTCAAAAACATTTGCAGGAACTGCAACTGCTTCTCACTCCTGTCTGACACAAAGAAACCGGGAAACGTGGCCATGTCATGGCTAACAAGCGATATTAGGCACAGCATTGCACGCAAGGAGCCTTACAAATTGGCTGGAAATAGCAGCAAACATCAGACATCAGCAGAAGATGAAGAAAGAATTAATACAGAACGAAAATGTCGTTTAACAGTAAGCATATAAAGAATTGTTAAAGCTCCTGAAGGTATATGAATTGAAAAAAAAAAACGATTATTGAAAACAATTCCCTTACAATGAGAAACAGAGGATGTTATAATGCGAGATAAATATATAGCACACCAAATAAATATGTATATTGGTTCTGTCATCACAGATGATAAAAGTAATATTCCTAAAGTGCTGGGAAGAAAAAGAGAGGGAGGAACTGAAAGAAATCAGTATTATCAGGGAGATAGTGTTGTGGAAATTGATGAGATTAAAGACAGTAAATTCCACCAACTGCGAATCAAATAGAGGTGTACATAAAGTCACCCTAAATGCAGTGAATGCGTTCTGTAACTAGAGTGTGGAGTCTAAATAGAGTAAATTAATTGTCATATTTCAATATTCTATCGACACTGAAACAATATCTAGGGCTTGGAGTTCAGTTAATATGACGCCACGATTTATAAAAGGAAGTAACGAGAAAACATGGAATGACAGAAAAGTTAGCCTAACACTGGAAAACAGTAATTGGATTGGACAGAGCCAGCATGAATTTACGAAACTAAAATAGGAAAGGCGATCTCGTCTTCTTGTACACAAATCGCTGAACGTAAGCATGCAGGAGCAGCAGTAGGTGAGGAAGGGAAACGGTGTGTTAGCCTTTGTACTGAGAGGATTTGAACACATGAGCAGGGAAGACTTGCTGAAATTGTGCAGGGTCTTGTTGACAGCACAACCGAGAGTGCAGTTTAGGAATCCTTATCTGATAAAGGATGTTCTCCATTTGGAGATGGCACAATAAAAGTTTACCAGACTAATTCATGGGATGACAGGACTGACGTATGAGGATTCGTTTGGATGAAAATCACTCAAGTTTAGAATGATGAAGTAGGACGTCACCGAAACGAGTAAAAGGTACGAACAAGGTAAATGCAGGAAGGATGCTTTCAATGACCAGGGCGTCCAAACCATAGACGGTTGGGAGGTGGCGTCACTTCTAAGAATATGGGTAGTCCATTTAAGACTGGTTACTAAGTGAAATTTGATGCCACAGAACGTAATTGAAGCCAGAATGTGGAATGTTGACATATGAAGATTTCTAAAGTTTTGAGGCAAGAGGGATCATAAGGTGTAGGCCGAAAGAAGTAGCAGGTTACTGTGGGGAGTGATCATATAAGATCATACTGAATTATAGAGAAGGATCAAACATCACAACAAGCCAGGCCAGTTCTAATATTTCATATTTCCATTCTGTTAAAGGTGGGATATGAGGACCAATTGTTTTTAACTGACGCAGATATCAGTAACATATTGTCTAGATTTAAAAAATAATTCTGTAAGTACTTACCAAACAGTAACTGGGGAGCAATTTTAGCATACGAACTTCAGCAATTCGATGGGTGCAAAGTAACCTTTGAGATTCGTACACTGGCTGTTCTGTGTCTCAATTTCAATTCAGTTCTCAAATTGCTGAATGTTCTGACAAAAACAAGATAGTATGTATGAAATAAGTAAACGTCTTTAAAATGTTGCTAATACTGGATGGAGGGAGTGGTAAGAAAGTGTGGGGAAGGGGAGCAGTGAGAAAAGCAATGGGTCGGGTTTTTGTTGAGGGATTGGCCACGAATGACCCCAAATTCCAAAACTCCCGCGACCCGCTATCCTGCTCAGGAGTCCTGTCCCTCCACTTCCTGCTCCATTCTTTCCGTCTCTGACAAATTTACAGCAAGGTCAGTGATAGAGGTGTTCATGGGGTACACTTTCCCACCAATTCCAGTCACTAATACACTCCCAAGCGTCTCCCAACAACATTACATCCTCATGGACCACCGCAATCATTTCAAACAATATCACTTATTTTCAGCTCTATTCACACTAAAGATAGATCAACCAACCGTAACCTGATAAATTAAAAAAAAAATAAAACTGAAACATGAATAGCGGTCGCTGACGGGGGCCTGTTTCTGAGAAGAAGACTTATGCTCTCTATGGCTTAATTGGCGATCCCAGATAAACTATGTTTGGTTCCAGAATCATTTCATGACCAAACCTGTAACCTCTAACTGGGCTATAGCATCTGGCGCTTCCCTCCCCTTTAGCCCTCACTCAACGATTGTCGATTGGAGACAACAACATTTCGTTCCATTGAGCACTCGCCGCGAGCATGCTCACAGTTCATGTTAACCCTCTGCATACTGCAGGATCCATCCCAAGTGATGACGTATAATGTTCAACAGCGAAGAAGAGGCGGTCCTACAGGACCAAGCTGGAGGCACTGGTCCTCCAACCAATCAGAGAATCTCATGGGCTCGCTGGGCGGTCTGATAAATCAGAGAATGCTGCTTGTCTAAAATAATCTGACCAGAACATCCACACACCAATGCTCAATCAAAGTTCGCTTGAAAAATTCTTCCAGTTCAAAACACAATTGTTAGTGATGACTCTGTTCCCTTTCCCGCAGACGAAAGTGAGGACTGCAAATGCTAGAGATCAGAGTCAGCATTAGAGTCGTGCTCAAAAAGCACAGCAGGTCACACAGCATCCGAGGATCATGAAAATCGAAGTTTCAGGCAGGCACCCTTCATCAGTAACCTTTCACGCAGTCAATTTATGATCAATATTGCTACTATCCCTTCTATTCCTTCATCCCCAGGTTTCATGCACAGCGGTCTCACAGAACTTTTGTCTTTTGTTTTGCCAATCTACATTTATCTGATCGCTTTGGATTAGCATCATCAAGACTTCTTCTTACCTCATCAAAAAATCGGCAGAAAGTTCACCACAATTTTCTTTGAACAATTCTATTTTAACTTTCCTGAATGAAACACATATTTCTTCACGTGGCACCTCATTTTGTCTGGTATGACCGTTTGCAACATGTTTCATACAGCTTTAAACGGTTATCCTGTCAGTACTGAATTAATTGACAAAACGTTTCTCATGGCAAACTGAAAGCGTGCATACATTTTAAAGATGAGGAAATGTGTCTGAATGAGTAGTGACTTGGACATTAGTTATCGTGAATACAAAGCAAAGTCAATCAGGTTGTGATGGTGTTGACCTCTACCACACTTTCAGAAGCTGCCAGACAAGCTGAATACTTCCAGCATTTTCTGTGTTTTTTTAAAATATATATCAGATTGCCAGTGTTTGGCTTCTGCACTTGAACTTGGGACAAAAGGGATGAAAAGTGGGTCGAAAGCAGGAGCAATCACCTCCTTCAGTCATGCAAAACCCAGCTCTTCCTCTGGTTTTTGTAGTTTTGTGACAACACTAACTGGCATGAATATTGGATTTTAATGATCATCTAAGTATTTACATGTCACACTTTCAGCCCAAATATGGAAGAAAAAAAGCATCAATTTATATCAATTTCACAATTTATGTGTGCATGTCCAGGTCATAATTCTACTTTTAAGGGGAAGGCAGTATTTCATATTGGTAACAGTAAATGCTAACGATTCGCAGGCCATGGCTGTGAGAGCACGGAATCCAAATGACTGGACTTCCAGGGACAGTCGCTGTTTCTATCAACATGGACACTGTCTGATTCGGCATTACAGTCTCCCATCCTTCTGCTCATGATGCCTTCAGTTCTGTCTTGGTTTTGTTCCGACTGGTTTCTAATGCACGGGCTATCCAATCATCTATTATGTTGCTTTTTCTAAAGAGTGAGGATCCTTCTCTCAGAGCACACTGGCTCCGTAGTTCAATGCTTAGGTAGGGGAGGAACACAGACAGGGGAATGGCTGAATGCTTCCTTTCTTTGCTGAAACCAAACTCTGGTGTTGAAATTTGAAATGGGACAAAATAAGCCAATTGAGTGCAATCCTATTTTCTGGCTGATCTCTCCAAAGGCCACAGTCACTTCGCCAGAACGTGTCTGTGTGTTTGCCTCTGTAAGTGAAATGGGGTTTAGATCACCGACGGGGTGTGAACACAGGTTATCCATCTTAAACTTCAGTCGGATACATTGCAAAACGTGCCTGGATGACAGCATTAGGACGAGTGCTTGAAACATTTGAGAACACAAAGGGAGAGGCCAAGAGCTGAAAACTTGGATGATGGGCCTCTTTCCATTCTGTAACCAATCGATGACTTGCTCAAACTTATGTACTGATAAATTAAACGCCATATGCTTTGGCATTACAAAGCAGTTCAACACCTTGCGAGGCAGCACTGGTGGTGTATTGGTTAAGAGTCGGTGTTTTCTTCACTGCGGCCAGGGTTGGGTGCCTGGTCAGCGAATCAGGTTATATTGTTGCTGAGAGTGACAACAACGACAGTGGAGCAGCTCTGATGGGAATGCTTCAATAACTCAGATCAGTTCATGCCTCGAGAACATCAGAGTTCATGTCCCTGCTCCTTCAAGAAGGGGAAGGTACCTTGACAGTCTCTGCTCATTCGGTCAGTTCATCCTTCATTCCCCTAAAGATTCACAGAGTTGAAACGGGGCTCTTTTTAATTGTTTCCTTAAAACTCCCACCGGTTGCAGGTATTGGATTGGTTTGAAATTGATAATGTGCACAAGCGCTGCGTGCGAGATGCTCCTACCTTCCCCTCCTCTCTTCCCCTCCTCTGACAGCGGTCTGAGGTTGACTCTGATATTCTCGGTTGCATTCATCGATTGGAGACATTAATCGGTATATTAAAAAGTGCCACAAATAATTCAAACAGAATTAATTTCTTTCAAATGCTCTGGCTACAAAGTACTCAGAAACAGCTCATTTTTGAGAGATATATTAGGAAAACTGAGTTTAAGAAGATAAACAACTTGCTTTGCAAGATGATTCCAATGAAGACGTCAATTCTTTTGAACGATTCGGTGGAATTTTAGTTCTTTCTATTACCACAGACACATCTTGCGAGAGTGACAAATGCCTCAGTAGGGACCGACTTTCAGAAAATTAGGAATTTAACCATTTGGCTACTTCTTCCTTCACTTTAGACTTGAAAACCAGAGCCTGTTTACGTAAGCAAAGATGTAAACAGGCAGCAGGCTGCCATTCGAGGACAGGCCAAGCCGTTTAGAATTGATACACGCTGAACGTATACCTCCTGAGGCAGCCTGGCTTCCTGTAATCTCCCATCATCCTGCCTGTTTACTTTGGATTCCTCTAGTTGTGTTGTCGTTACATAGGAAGAGAAGCATTAAGCCGCTTCCCGTACGTCTCCTCCCCAACTGTTTCCCCGTTACTCTAAGGCTTCTATTCTCTCATGTTGCTCTTCCTGCCAAACTGGAGCATTCTTCGCGTCAGCTGCTTGTTATCCACATGTTCCTCGAAGGAGAAACACAGAAGTGGAATTTCAAACTCAAACAGATTAGCCCTGGAGAAAACTACTTCACGCTTTTTCATCAGAAATAATTACCACCCTGTCTAACCCTATGATTATCTTATATGTCTCTATTAAGTCACCTCTCAACCTTCTTCTCGCCCACATAAACAGCGTCAAGTCCCTCAGCCTTTCCTCGTAAGACCTTCCCTTCATAGCAGGCAATATCCGAGGAAATCGGCATGCTTTCCAAAGTTCCACACCCTTCTTATAATGTGGTGAACAGAACTGTACACGATACTCCAAGTGCGGCTGCACCAGAGTTTTGTACAGCTGTCGCATAACCTCATGATTCCGAAACTCGATCCCTCTATTAATGAAAGCTAAAACACTGAATGCCTTTTTAACAACCCTGTCAACCTGGGTAGCAAATTTCAAGGATCTCTGTTCCTGAACATCTCCACTTCCAAGATACTTACCATTAGCACAATACTTTGCACTCCGGTTACTCCGACCAACAAGAATCACCTCACAATTGTCCGCATTAAACTCTATTTGCCACCTCTCAGCCCAGCTCTGTAGCTCATCTATGTCTCTCTGTAAACTACAACATCCGTCGTCACTATCCACAACTCCAGCGACCTTAGTGTCGTCTACAAATTTACTAACCCACCCTTCTACGCCCTCATCCAGGTCGTTTATTAAAATGAAGAGCAGCAGTGGATCCAACACCGACCCTGGCGGTACATCACTGGGAACTGGTGTCCAGGATGAACATTTCCCATCAACCACCACCTTCTGTCTTCTTTCGGCAAGCCAATTACTGATCCAAACTGCTATATCTCCCATAATCCCATTCCTCCGCATTTTGTGCAACAGTCTTCTCTGGGGAATCTTATCGAACGCCTTGCTGAAAACCAGATACACTAAATGAACCGGTTTACTCTCATCTACCTGTTTGGTCACCTTCTCAAAGAACTCAATCAAAGTTGTGAGGCACGACCTACCCTTCACAAAACTGTGCTGACTATCTCTAATCAAGTTATTCTTTTCCAGATGATTATAACTCCTGTCTCTTATAACCTTTTCCAACATTTTACGAACAACTGAAGTAAGGCTCACTGGTCTGTAATTACCAGGATTGTCTCTCCTCCCCTTCTTGAACAGGTGAACCACATTTGCTATCCTCCAGTTTCTGGCACTCTTCCTGTGGACAATGACGATTTAAAGATCAATGTCAAAGGCTCAGCAATCTCCTCTCTGGCTCCCCAGAGGATCCTAGGATAAATCCCGTCCGGCCCAGGGGACTTATCTACATTCACACTCTGCAGGATTTCTAATACCTCTTCCTTGTGAACCTCAATCCCACCTAGTCTAGTAGTCTGTATCTCAATATTCTCCTCGACAACATGGCCGTTTTCTAGGAGATTAATGTCGAAAGATATTCATTTCGTGCTTCCCCTGTGCCCTCTTCTCCACACACAACTTCCCACTACTCTCATTGATTGGCGCTAATCTTACTCTTGTCATTCCTTTATTCTTTAAATACCTGTAGAAAGCCTCAGGGTTTATGCTGGCCCTATCCACCAACAACGTCTCATGTCTCCTCCTGGTTCTTCTGAGCTCACTCTTTAGGTCTTTCCTGGCTGTCTTGTAATCCTCAAGCGGCCTAACTGAGCCTTCACATCTCATCCGGACATAAACCTCTTTCTTCATCGTGACCAGAGATTCAACTTCCTTCATAAACTACAGCTCCCACGCTCTACAGCTTCCTCCATGCCTCACAGGTGCATACTTATGTTAGACACTCAGGAGCTTTTCCTTGATTAAGCTCCACATTTCTAATGTGCCCAAAACCTGCAGTTTCCTTCCCCATATGATGCTTCCTAAATCTTGCCTAATCGCAACGTAATTGCCTTTTCCCAAGCTGTAGATATTGCCCAGTGGTATGTATCGGTCCGTTTCTATCACTAAAGTAAACATAACAGAATTGTGATCGCTATCACCAAAGTGCTCACCTATTTCCAGCTCTAACTCCTGGCCGCGCTCATTACACAGTACCAAATCTAATGTGGTTTCACCCCTTGTTGGCCTGTCCACATACTGTGTCAGGATGCCCTCCTGCACACATTGGAAAAAAAAACAGATCCAACTATAGTACTCGTACTATAGTGTTTTCAGTCAATATTTGGAAAGTTGAAGTCCCCCATGACAACTACCTTGTCTGTCTCATTGCTATCGAGAATCATCTTTGCTATCCTTTCTCGAATATCTCTGGTAATATTCAGAGGCCGATAGAAAACTCCCAACAGCATGACCTCTCCTTTCCTGTTTATAACCTCAGTCCATACTACCCCAGTTGATGAGTCCCCAAACATCCTCTCTGCAACTGCAATGCTGTCCCTTGACCAATAATGTCACTTTTACCATCTTCTCTGTTTAGATTAGATTAGATTACTTACAGTGTGGAAACAGGTCCTTAGGCCCAACAAGTCCACACCGACCCTCCGAAGAGCAACCCACCCAGACCCATTCCCCTACACCTAACACTCGGGGCAATTTAGCATGGCCAATTCACCTAACCTGCACATCCTTTGGACTGTGGGAGGAAACCGGAGCACTTGGAGGCAACCCACGCAGACACAGGGAGAATGTGCAAACTTCACACAGACAGTCGCCCAAGGTGGGAATTGAACCTGGGGCGTCTGGCGCTGTGAGGCAGCAGTGCTAACCACTGTGTCACCTACTGTTCTTATTGAAACATCTAAATTCTGGGACCTGCAACAACCATTCCTGTGCCTGCTCTATCCATCTATCCAAAATTGCCACAACATTGACGTCCCAGGTACCACCCATGCTGCAAGTTCATCCACCTTATTTTGGATGCCCCTGGCGTTGAAGTAGACACACTTCAAACCAACACCTTGCTTGCCGGTGCCATCTTGCATCCCTGATACTTGATTTCGGATCTCCATACTCTCAACCTTTTGTATACTCGAACTACAATTTTGGCTCCCATCCCCTTGCTGGATTAGTTTAAACCCACCCCCAATAGCCAGGATATTGGTACCCTTCTGGTTCAGACGAAGACCATCCTGCTTGTGCAGGTCCCAGAAAGAGCCTCAATTATCAAAGAATCCAAAACCCACCAGCCTGCACCATCCCTGTAGCCACGTGTTGAACTCCAATCTCTTCCTATTCCTCGCCTCACTAGCACGTGGCACGGGCAACAAAACAGAGACAACAACTCTGTTCGTCCTAGCTCTAAGCTTCCATCCTAGCTCCCTGAATTTCTGCCTTAAATCCCCATCTCTCTTCCTACCTATATCGTTGGTGCTCGATAGACCATGACCTGTGGCTGCTCCCGTTCCCACTTAAGAATCCCAAAAACACGATCAGAGACATTATGAACCCTGGCACCTGGGAGGCAACACACCAACCGTGAGTCTCTTCCGTCCCCACAGATCTTTCTATCTGTCCCCTAACAATGGAGTCCCCAATGAATACTGCTCTGCTCCTCTCCCCCCTTCCCTTCTAACCAGCAAGGATAGACACTGTGCCATAGCCCGGTGCCCCACTGATTTCCCCTGGTAAGTCGTCCCCCACAATAGTATTCAAAACGGTATACTTATTGTTGAGGGGAATGGCCACAGGGGATCTCTGCAGTGCCTGCCAGTTGCACTTCCGTCCCTTGACTGTAACCATTTTGCCTTTTACTTGTACCTGAGGAGTGACTACCTCCCTGTAACTCCCCTCAATAACCCTCTCTGCCTCCCGAATGATCCAAAGTTCATACAGCTCTAGCTCCAGTTCCCTAACGCGGTTTTCGTGGAGCTGGATTTGGGTGCACTTCCCGCAGATGTAGTCAGCAGGGACACTAGTCATGAGCCTCACCTCCCACATTCGGCAGGAGGAACATTCAAATGCCCTCACCTCCATTCCCACGATTCTAAATTCCCAAAGAGACAGTTGAAAAAACAAAGAATAAAAAAAAAAACTCGTTATCTTTCCAATCTTACATTACCCACACCTCAACCCACCTATCACACTCTCAGATACCTTGACTCCTACTATTTGTCTCTGTACCTCCTCGGCTCAAAAGCCTCATTCCAAATGAAGAGCTCTTGCCTGAAACGACGATTCTCCTGCTTCTCGTGTGCTGCCTGCCCTGCTGTGTCTTTCCAAGTCCACAATCTCTACTCAGTGGCGAGGCAGTGGATTTGTGTTGGGGACTGAAGATAGAGGCCTCACTTTTGTACAATTCAATTGTAGGGAATGTCTGCTCCAACAGGACATGATATCAGAGAAGTCCGGACAGTGTTTGACCTCGAGCGAACAGGGATTTGATGGTGATCACATCCACCTGTTGACCTGCTCTTTCGCAGAAGTGGAGGCTGTGTGTCTGAAAGATTCTTGCAAATTTCCTGTCAAATTGTTGGTGCCTAAATCCCTTAACTTCAATCCTAGCTTCAGGCACAATCCACAGTCTGTGAGAGACTCTTTCCCATTCTCTTGATTTTAAAAAAATTATAACATCAATTTCACAGCATATTAGAAGGGGTAGTTTTAATAAACAATCACTCCACCATGATAAGATGAAGTCGCGCAATTTATACGAAATAGAACTTGATCAGAGTTTGAACATGGAAGGAAAAGGCTCCGGTTACGGTGGGAGAGAATCCTTCACTTGTTGTGTGTGTGGACAAGGCTTCTGCACCCACCAGAGCTCACAAACTACAATTGTAGTCATATTTAAGTGAGACTGTAGACAAGTGATGATTCATTTCTCCATCTGAGCTGAAACCCCATGAAAGCAATGTCACCAGGAACAAGCTCAATGTGTGGGAAGGGATACACTCCTTCTCTGACCCACTGCGACACCTGCTCGATCACAATGACGAGAAATCATTTCAAAGTCTGGATTGCGGAAAATGCGACAACACATCCTATGATTAGATTATCCAACACCATGCTCATACTAATGAGAAACCTTTCATCTGTCCAGACTTTGGAAAATATTATCATACCTCTGTGTAGGTGATGCATGGGAAATGTGCTCACACGAATGAAAGTCCTTTAGAAGTTCTGGGGACCTGGCGTCCGATCCACGTGCTCGTCGAGAGGACATACATCTTCAATTCTACAACTGTGGGACGTGCTGCAAATGTCCGATCGGTGTGAAGTCCCATCAACATTACTAACAGGTCTTTTCAACGCCCAGACGGTGCCAAGTGTTGCAAATGTTCCTGGGGACTGACATGGCATCAACGTATTCACAAAGAAGAGACCCTTTAAATGCTGAGATTGTGGTAATCACTATACAAGTTCCTTGGGATCGTTTAATCATGAACGTCTTCACATTGTGGAGAGACTATCAAATATCCGGTGTGTGGTGGGATGTGCTCTCCAGTCTCTGCAGGACTGATATTCTATCGACATTTTCACAAGTTGAGAGACACTTCAATTGTTTTCATTGTGGGACTCGGTTGGACGATCATCTCAACTCTCAGTACACCAGCGAGTTTGCAGTGGGCAGAACGTATTTACATGCTTCATTTGAGAAAAACAGTTAGCTCACGCATCGACCCTGCTGAGACCGCAGAGAGATCCACTGGGGGAAGGAATTCACTCACTCATCGAGCCTGCTGAGAGAGCTCAGAGCACAGAGTTCAACTGCGATTGGACTTTGTTGTTCGTGACATTCAGGACTGAAAGCAAAGTTTTAATATTTTAGATAAATGTCAAACAAAACAATTTTGTATTAAATACCGTACGAGAGCTCAATATAAGGATGGGATTCCGTAGGACTTGAAGCATCAACACAGGTTCTTAAGGACAAATGTAATAGAATTCTATGAGGAGGTAATGAGCAAGTGAGAAACAGTATATTCTGTGAATGTGATCAGCTTGAATTCGCAGCTGGTATTTGTCAAGATGCAGTATCGGAAGCTGCGAAATATGGGTCTATGGTGTCAGGGGCAAAGTACTGACATGGCTTGAGTTTTGGCTGACTGGCTGAAAACAGTTGGGTGAAAGGGTCTTTTCCAGGATGACAGCGCGTGACATGTGGGGTTCAGCAAGAGTCAGTTTTGGCACCACAACTATTCCCGTTATGCGTGACTGATTGGGTCAAAGGACCTGAGAGTTTTGTTAATATTTTGCAGAATACACAACAACAGGTGGAAGGACAGATGGTTTTGAGGAAGTGGGCAGGCTGCAGAATGACATGGACTTGCTGAATGCTTGGATAAAAAATTGTTGCAGTTAGAACACTGTGTGGAAAAGAGTGAGGTCATGAAGTAATGGCATGATTAGAGGCATAGACCATTTTGTGACGGGGAAAGGCTTCAGAGATCCCTCGGTTAAAGACACTTGAGAGATCCAGTTGAGGTTTCTCTTATGTTTAACATGCAGGTCCTGTTGGCCGTTCGGAGGGTAAATGCAATGTCGGCATTCATTCAGGCGAGTTAAAAACCAGCTGCAGAGGTTTACAACTGACGCGATAAGAGGCTCTCGTCAGACGTATTTGGATTATCTGGAATAGCTTTTACCCTCATATCTCAGGGGAGATATATTATGAGTGGTGGATAGGAGGTTTTCAATGGCTGACACAATGGTAGCACTGCTGTCTTGCAGCCTAAGAAACGCTGGTTCAATTTCTTCATCGGGCGACTGTCTGCAGTTTGCACGTTCTTTCCATGTCTACGTGAGTTTCCTCCACAGAAAAAAAATATGTTGTTGACGTCATTTGGCCATAGGAAATGCAAAGTTACCGGAATCGGGTAGAGGTGTGAGCTTATGTGCAATGATCTTCGTATGTTTCATGGGTTCTTCTTGGGCTGATTTGCCTTTTCGCACATTGTCAGGATTCTATTAGAACAACGTTGATCGCAGGGATGAAGGACTTGTCGTCTAAGAATTTTTTTTTTTAAATCACAGTTTCCATGTAAAAATGCGAGTGGGCAGCCCGGTGGCACAGTGGTTAGCACTGTTGCCTCACAGCACCAGAGATCCAGGTTCAATTCCCGCCTCAGGTGACTGACTGTGCGGAGTTTGTACATTCTCCCCGTGTCTGCGTGGGTTTCCTCCGGGTGCTCCGGTTTCCTCCCACAATTAGACGAATTGGCAATGCTAAATTGCCCGTAGTGTTAGGTGAAGGGGTAAATGTAGTGGAATGGGTCTGGGTGGGTTACACTTCGGCGGGTCGATGTGGACTTGTTGGGCCGAAGGGCCTGTTTCCACACTGTAAGTAATCTAATCTAATCTAATCAAGTCAATCTCTTGAACAATATAAGGAGGAGAGGGGCATTCTTCAATGGAGATCATGAAGGCAAAGCGAGAATATTAGATAGCCTTAGCACAAAAATTTAAGTATAAAGTAAAGATATTTTATAAGTATATTCAGAGCTAGAGAATAAATCGGATCCCAGAATGATTCCAAGAACTAACATTTGTCTTGCACCTCAGCAGATGGGAGAGATACTAAATGTTCATTTCACATTAGTGAACGAAATTGAGGCTACAAACATTGATGTTTTGAAAGTAGTTCACATTGAAAAAAGGAAGTTCCGGAAGACTTGGAAAATATACAGTTGGATATTTCTCTGGGATCTGATCACGGGCAGCAAAGGCTTTGTGGGAAAAAGGGAAATAAACTTTTGGGCCCTTGGTAGAAACATTTTGCATCATCTATTACTGCGAGTGATGTGCCCAATAAATAGGGTGTAGTTTTGTTGAGGAAGGGATGAATGGAGAAAACGAAAATTATATACCTGTGAGGCTTGCTAAGGTCGTGGGTAAGTTGTTGGAAGCAATTCTGAGCAATCAGATTTATAAGTATTTTGAGAGACGAGTAAGGAATAGGGCTAATCAGTTTGGTTTTGTGCGAGGAAATTTTTGTCTCACAAACATGGTTGGGTTTTTTGAGGACGTAACAAAGAATATTGATGAGGACTAAGTGGTAGGCATTGTTCAGTTGGAATTTAATAAATCCTTTTAAAAGGTTCCACAAGGTTTATTAAATTCTAACATAGAATTCAATGTAAGCTTTACAATTCGAGATAAAATTAGTTTAATGGTAGAAGGCATTAACGGTGATGGAAGGTAGTGTTCTGACTGGAGGACTGTTACCAGCTGTGTTCCACAGGGTTCAATGCTGAACCCACTTTCGTTTTTCATTCATACAAATGATTTAGATATAAATGTATAAAGCATGGTCAGTGAGTTTGCAGATGAGATCAAGATTGGTAGTCGAGTGGACAGTACAAAAGGTTGTGTCAGATTGTAACAGTAGATTATCACTAAAAAATACTGAAGTAATTTATTTGATTTATTTGATTTCATCTTGATAATCAAATGCTGGACCCGGCAGCTCGAACGAAATCAGAAGCACTGTGGTCAAAGCAAACGCTCACAGTTGAGGAAATACCCAGGAATCAGGGTGATGTTACTGAGCAATTGCCTGTGTGTGATGACAACACCCATATGAATACACAGCATTTGGGTTTGCGCAAACAGGTGATCTCGACAAAGAATGTGAATGTCTGTGGAGAAATCGAAAAGGAGATTTATCAGAACAGTCAAAGAAATGCGGAATATTATATCTAAGTTCAGGGTGGAGAAGTTGAAGTTGTTCTACAGACATCAAAAACGATTCAGGTGTGATTTGTACAACATACCAAGGTTTAAATACGTTTAGGAAGTTAGAGGAAGAGCAGCTGTTCCCGTTTCATGGGAAACAAATGTATGATATTGTGCAAGAATTACTGCGAGTCAGAAGGTGAAACTTCCATGTTCCTTTTGTCTTAGCGAATAAAGTGGCATGATTTAATCTTGATACATAATTTGGTTTTCGTGTTCGAATCTGTAAATCCTCCTCTGACATGGTGTAAAATAATTTTGCAAAGGTCATCTTAGTCAGTCCAGGACTGAAGTTCAGAAAAGAAGAAATATTTCTGTTTTTTGGAGCTTCCTGTGTTCACATTCTCCCTGCCTCACTATGTGTAGAAGGACTTATAAGCTTCCCGTCAGTGCAGGTGAGACATTCACAAAACCAACAAATATTGTCACCCACAATGCTTGACTTCAATTGTCACCACTTTGTGACGCGGTAAGTTTCATTGGCAAAGAAAGCACATTTATCACCATTAAGCTTCCTTTCACCCTTTGTCTGCCCATCCACTCAATTTGAACACTGGTGTTCTGATAAATTTCACCTCTACTCTACTGTTGTTCTTCCGAAATTCGACGGAACCTCGAACCGAATCCTAACTTCATGCTAATTTCTGGTTGTTTATGTTACATCAATGACCAGACCAGAACAAGCTTGCTGGAAATTGAATAACACAAAAACAATTAAAAATATCCTTCCAGAAAATTAACCGACTGCAGAGTCAGGATATGAGAAATGTCAGAGTGCAATGATATTTAGTCAATTTCATAATGCACAGGTATTCCTATCCGAGCTGAGTCTTTGCAAAATGTTTATTTACAATTGTGACAATTCCCTGGAGCAGATCCTCCCTCAATCCACAAAAATGTATGCTGCCGAAAACTATTTCAGTTCAGATTGAAATGGTCCATGATACTTTCCATCAACCCAATGTTTCCTGCACCATGTCAATTGAAGTGTATCCAGATGAGGTTCGAACTCCCAGCCTCTTCTCCCAATGCTCCCTATTCCATGTCAACAGAAGTTGCTCCAGCTGAGTTTGGAGCTCCCAGCCTGGGCGTTTCTCGCGCCTCTCTGCCTTCATAGAAGGACTGCATGTTCACGGACTTTGTCACTGGCAGATGGAGTAGAGATCCACGCCTTCATTCCACTCCCAATTTCCGATCGGATCTTCGCCATTGCGCCACTAAATTTCTCTGACTCCAGACCTGGGAACCGGTGTGATGTGAGTGTTCAACAGTTGTTACTACGTGGTCCGTCTGCACTGATAAAGTAAAGATGTGAAACTTCGTTGTTATTAAAACTTACATTTCAACAATTTGTGTACTATCGCCTGTACATTTCATTTTTGTTAGAAATCCATTGAACTCAGTCTTCAACGTTCTCAATGATGGAATCTCCACAGCCAATGAAGGCATTGAAGATGACGATTCATTCCAATCTCAGTGCGTTGTCCTCTTGTGCATGTGGTGCCATCCCTCGCCAATCTCAGCCATTGCATTTATTGCTTTTACTGTTGAGATTTTCATGTGATCGTGTAGTGGTTCGTCCTCTGCATTGTGGCCGAAGCAACCTCCATTCAAATCCGAGTATCAGGAATGTGCATTTGTTCCATGTTACTCCATATAACCTGTAAAAAACAAACGCAGAAAGGAAACATTCAATTTTAATGTGAACATAGTCTTTAAGGCGATGATTTATTTGCTTCAAACTTTATCTGCATCGAATCTCGGAGAATTTTCTCCCTTTCACAATCACTATTCTTCCTTTCCATCCCTTCTCCCATGTCTCTGGGGCATTGCACAAATTAACATTCACTTTAGCATTGACACCGTTAAGTTAGTGTTGCAGCTGTCACACTTGTTAGGTAAACATGCCCGAATACCACCATGAGGACCTTTAAGCCACTTAATGCAATCAGATAATGTGGTTGGTTATCAATCCTCATGTACAGTGTTTGATTTGCATGGACGAGAGTTCATTGGAGCACTGGGTTCATGAAAGGACACAGAACAGTTTCGAGGGAAAGAGACTTTATTATAAAAGACCAATGTTTGTGAATTCCCCACATTTATTTCAAGTCTTTATTCGTCTCTCACTAGAATATTATGTACAATGCTGCAATTCACATAAAAGAATCGATATGACAGCTGTGGAAACAGTGCAGAAGTAATTTGCCAATATATTGTCTGGATTGAAGAACTTCAGCTATGATAGAGTTCAGACTGACTGGCCTTGTTTTTGTGAGAGCTGTAGAGAATGAGAGGAGACAGTATTGAGATGTAGGAAATAATGAGTGGAATGGATTGGGTACACTGAACGAAAAATTTCCCTATGATGGAGGGATCAATAAAACGGTAGCCATAGATTTAAGATAAGAGTCATAAATGTTCGAGTAGCTGTACGTAGAAAACTTTATCAGCGGGGGAGTGGTTGGAATCTGGACATCACTGTTTGTATGCGTCAGAGCGGCAGAAATTCTCACAATTTTTAGAGATATTTAACTGTGAATTTGTAATGCTTAAGGCAAATAACGTTAAATGATGGAAACTGAGATGAGGATAATCAAGCAGGTGTTATTGACAAGAACATGCACAAGTAGCTTGCAGCCTCAGTTAGCTCTGACATCCACCGTGTGGCGTTTTGTAACCTCAGTTGTGACGTGGGAGGCCAGGGTTCATTTTCCCGCTGGGGCGGCTCTGAATGTTTCAGGGTTTCAAGGTTTGTGTAAAGATCTGCAGTTCCGGTGAAGGGTGCAGATGGTGTGGGGATGTTCGGTGGTTTTGGGAAGTTGTTTTGCAGCCGTTTCCTCCCCTTTCTCGGTGATATCCTCAAGGCAGATGAATCTCGTGTGAAGCGCTGCTGTCCTGCAGCGTTTCGAATTGGTTTGATTTCCTTCCCACAGCTTTCAGTTGCTGGTTCTTGTCGTCGTTTGCATGTCCCAGTATGTTGGGTCCAGATCAACATATTTTTGGATGGAGTCATTGGATGAGTCTCGTCATTCTAGAAATTCTCTGGCTGCACTTTATTTAGCTTGTCCTATTATTTTTGTGCTGACCCAGTAGAATTTGTTGTCCTCGTCATCGCTGTGCATTGCTACTCGGAACAGCTGGTTGTGTTGTTTACTGAATCCTCCAGAATTACTTTGCAACAGTAGTTATTGCCGCAGATCCCTTGCCAAAATCAACGCGAGGAGGACATGCCATGACCCAACACACCAATCACTCTACATTATAGGTAAAAATAATGTCTCGGCACGTACAGCCGAGACAACATAAACCGAAAGCCACGTTTGACAACAACTCACCAAAAAATGGACCCAATACCCATCATCTGCAGGACAAATTTGGACAAACAATGTTGCACGTAGTGACTGCAGGAAACATTATAAAGGACAGACAACTCACGATACACATTCATGAAGATCAACTTGACACAAAACACCACTGCCAGGTGTCCGCAGTAGGTTGACTCATGACACTGAGTGTCGCTGATTCCGTGGCTCGAAGCTCGGTTGTGTGACAGTCTGCAGCAATGGAGAGTTCGTTGCTGAAAAAGTACAGAAGGTTAGACAGCATCCAAGAAGCAAGAGAATGGACCTTTCTGACATGAATACTTCATCAGGCATTCGGCCAAAACGTCGATTATCATGCTCCTTGGATGCTGCCTGACCTGTGTTTTTCAGCAACACACTCTCGAATCTGATCTCCAGTATCTACAGTCCTCACGTTCTCCTCCGTCTGCAGCATTGGTTAGTTCCTTGTGTGAGGGAACTGTTGAGATCACAATGTAAAATTCGTTTGCTGATTGAGATATACAACCAGGTCCGTAACCCAAAAGAGTGTTTCTGTTGCTTTGAGTTTCCTGGCTGTTGAATGTGTGTTTCTGTGATCGCACAGATTGCAGTAATCTGGGGAGCGGCTGCAGTTATCTGCGTTCGGAACCGAGATGCTATTGATGCTGTTTGATTTGTTCTTAATTTGTGAAACAGTAACACAGTGACGGATCAACTGACATTGCAAGAAGGCTGACAGGCGTGGAAAATATCGAGGTACTTGTGACATTTGATTAGAGATCACCGAAATCAAGGAGAAAAGAATTTTGAATTCTTTCGAGTTGTGATGAAGAACAACCAGGGAAATAAGTCACCAGCGGGTATAGTTTACAGGGCACTCACAGGAACCAAAATGCGAAATAAAACGTACAAAATGACGTAGACAGATGAAGGATGACAGTAATCATGGGTAAACTGACTTCCACTCCCCAGGTCCCCTAACTCCCACTCCCAGCCCCATTGGAAACAAATGTTAGCGAGCCATAAACATCAACGACATCCATTGGAACGATCCAAGTCTTTTCTAAACTTTCGATTAGACTATTAGTTTCAGTTATTTTTCTTTCCTGGGAAACAATCTCTTTCATTGTTCGCATTCGGAAATGTAGCCATCCTTTTTGTCAGGGAAAGAATACGTTACTAAACTTTGTGCCATGTATAATATTCATCTGCGTCACACGTTTCTTCTACTTTCTCTCGATTTTAATAATCATCTCTCTTTTGACTCTTCCGAACAAAGTGCATGACCTCATAATCCGGACATGAAACTGCACTCACCCAATCTATCTATATGCCTATGCATATTGCCATGATCTTATCATAACATGCGCTCCCACGAGTGTATTGTCAGCAAATTTGGACACATTTCACACTGCCACTTGCTCCATGCTATTAACAGAGAAGTAATTGAAGCCTTGAACGTATCCAGTCTTGACAGGCCTTGGCTATAAATACTTCTACACACTTGCTACCCACTGAATGTGAGAACATCCTCCTCATTTGTTTCTTAAGAGGGTAACGCCTTCCCCTGAGATTGGGATCACTGGTCCTGCACTATTCTGGATATAAACAATAGCAGGACAAACTTTTAAAGTGAAACATAATCTCACTGGCGTTTCCAGTGCCAGTTCTGAGTTTTCTTTTTTGACTTCTCTTTGAACAAACAGCCCTGATTAGCACATTATTATTGACAATGACACATCTGCTTCACAGGTGCTTCAGTGCCTGTGATTAAAGTGGAGCTGAAAAGTGCGATAGAAGTGCATCTTTATTAATCGACCATTGCCGTGTTATTAATCTCTCTGCTCATGAAAAGGGATCCTTCATATCCATTCTATCTCTCATCAATACCGAGCACATTTCCCTCACAGTTGATTTTACAATTTTTCTTGTTGGAAGAGTTATCGCTGCAACTCCAGAAATCTCGCCTAAACAACTCGATATGTTCTCAGGTCTGCTCATTTCTTGATATGCAGTAAACTTGCGTTCTGAACAAGAAACGGACCTGACTCAAAACGGACCTGTTTCTCTCTCCACAGATGATAAAGAAAAAGCATGGGATATGGGTTTCACTGATTTTATTTGAAACAAGTTGTCTTTTTCCATTAAACGTCTTCACTCCTCGTCCTCTGGTCAATTACCCTGGTCAGAGGCAGCAGTTCCTCCTGACCATTAATCCGCCCATCCACAGCTCTTTCTCCCACATCATTATAAACGTCCCCAAGAAATTTCCCATTAATCTTCTTTGCTCCAAACAAAACATTCCTAAGGCCGTGAATCGCTGTACATGGTGCAAAGCAGAGGATTGTGAAAAGATTCTGGGAACATGTTGCCACTTGTCAAGTGGGAAAACTGTCAACAAGCAAAACAGAAATCCCAGACTCGAGCTTTCTGAATCTTTAGATAATCCTTGGGCCGCGGATTCAGTGGAAAGTGAAGGGTGAAATGGCCGACTGGGCAGAGACAGTTTAGAAATCTTTCCGTTCTTTCAGAGGTCGGTACTTTGACTCTGATGTTCTCTGGACATGAAATGATCTATGATGGTGAAGGATTCTCGTTCCTGTACGTCAGGATGTCAAATCTCATCTCAGCTCCAGGGCAATTCGAAAACACAGGAACAGATAGGACACTGAAAGGCTGAAGTGAGACAATCCCGGTTGGAGGATAACTGGTTCCGGTGTCATGGGTGCGTCTATAGAGGGTGGGATCAGACTATTACCATGTCTTCACCGTGAAGTTCCCTGGATTTATTTCGGAAAAAGTGCTAATTAAGGACGATTGTCAATATGGGAGGAGCAGGCTGCAGCTTGCATTCGGGGGTCTGTGATGCCGTTGGCTCATCAGTCTCTGTGACGATGTTAGTCAGTGCGTTCGGCTCTTCACTGACAGGTTACTGTTCTCCTACGACCCAGGAACAGAGCGACAGCTGTTCTCACACCATCTGTTTTTTCTTGTCCTCACAGTTTTGGGTTTTTACCAAGGTCAGGGAAATGTTCCACAGAAGCTCAAAGGGAGAAGTTCCCCGTTTTAGGAGAGCTGTTTCCTGGTGAGATGTATGTGTTTGCAAAGCATGAGATCAGATTGTTCCTATTATCCACAATGAATGCCCCAGGATTCATTTTGGAAACTTTAACCAATTGGGGACAATTTTCATTCTGCGAAGGGCAGGCGATAGCTTGAATTCACTGACAGTCTGCTTTAGAGACCCTGCAAGGGGCCTTCTACAAGGGACTACCTAGTCTCTGGAGCAATTAGTCCTCTCGTTTGGCTGTTAACCGAGAACGTGTACCCACGCATGGAGCGGCCGCTGTTCTTATCCATCCGACTCCTTTGCTGTGCATTTTCGGGTTTTTAATAGGGTCAGGGATATGCACCCAAAAGGAAACCAAATCCAGTGAGGAACCACAAATGCGTTTCTGTACTGTTGACTGGCTCGTTGTGGAACTCGGAATCTAAAACAAAAACAGAAACTAATGAAGGAACTCGGCAGGTTTGCCAGTACCTGTCGGAGAAAACAGAGTTCGGAGAAACTCCTGGAGAAGCTCCGAATCGTTGTCTCTGTTTGTCTCTCCCAATATGCTGCCAGATCTGTTTAGTTTCTCCTGCAATCTCTACCTTTCTTTTTAACTGAATGACCATTTCAACCATCGAGATTGATTACACAGACCAAACATGTCCTGACATTTAACCCTGTCGAAACTGTGGTGATTGAATTCAAAGAAACCGAACAATGATTGCCTGTCCCTCAGCTCCACAGAGAGGGAGTACTTGAAACCAGTTTAGTAGCACGCTTCTGCAGATGTGGCCATGTAGTTTAGGCGATGGGCGTTAAATGCAATGTGGATTCCTCATTCAGTTCAGCATTTTGCTGACTGTGATTGAAAGCCACGAGTGAACTTGAAGAGTACTTGTTCTCTGCTTTCTTGTTTGAAATTCAATCGCAGGATTAAGTGAAATGCGTAAAACTCAAATAAGGAACGTTAGGAATCTGCAACTAACTGCCTGTCAGGCTGGAAAAGACAGAAAACTCCAGAGCCGGTAAGACCCATTTAGCTGTAGACTTCCATGACTGAATACATTTGCCCCTCTGAACCATATGACGCCAAATGAGATAAGAACAGTTCAGGGAATTGTGTTGGACTGGTGCAGACAGAGTGGGCCAAAGGATATTATTGTGCTAGACACTTCCATGGCCAGCTTCGAGGAGGTCATTTTGTCAAGTAACAGGACATTCTTTGCAAAATGTCCCTCGGCGAGGAAGGGATTGAAGCTACTCTCCACTGATCTTTCTGTCAGTCATGGTATTCATTGGGACATTTCAATTGGTAATAACTGTTGCGTTGCATATTTGTGGAATCAGTCTATATGATAATGAGGACAACGAGACCGTGATGTTTCATTACCCAGCAGAGAGCAAGCCCTTGCAGCTCACATTCCCTGGCTCTGCTTTTGAAATAAAGATTACTTTCTCGATGTGCATGTGTTTATATCAAACAACTCATTGACATCGAGACTGGACGTTCAGGGGAAACTGGAGGTGTGACAGCGACAGAAACAAAACAAGACGAGACATGAAAGTGTTTAGATTTTGCCGTGTGTCCGTTGTTTTTAGGGAGGAATGTCTGCTGGGTGCTAACCTGTCAGGTCCCAGGAACCAGAGGGCTTGTTGTGGTGGGATTTGTGTTATTGAAAGTTTCACATGAGAAGGGTTTGGGACCATTTCAGCTCAGTATCCATTTCATATCGCGGCTCACAGCAACGGTGCACATTTTCTGGTGAAGTGCCTTGTATTCCACTTAAAGCCGCCTTTCTCCGGACAAACTTGTAGACATAAAACACATGGAATGGGTATAATCCTGAGGACTCTGTCACTATCGGGGAATGTGCCTGCGTGACTACCTCTGTATTTGAACATGAGAATACGCTCCTCAGAGGGGTTACAATTTCAAATCACATAGACAATCTCATTGCTGCAAACTGGGACGAGAATAGATGGATGCCTGAGAACGTACGCTTCACGATGGACCAATGGCCCTTCACAACTCCTCCCCCACACGCTTTTTAAACTCGAGGCCAGAGAGAAACTGACCTGACGAGAAAATCGCTTCACAACCTACCCGAACCTTATTATTGTCCATTCTACTACCAATTTTGCAAACGTACTTACCATGCTTTCTATCTTCCCACCTACATCATTTATTTAAATGAAAAATAAAATGAATGTGCGCTCAGCCAATGGGATACCATTGGTAACAGTCCTCCAGTCTGAAAACTACCTTCCACCACCATTCTCAGCATCCTGCTATCGAACTAATTTTATATCGAATTGGAATCCTTACATTTAACTTTTGTGATTTAACTTTATGAATTAGTCAACCATGTGGAACAGTGTAAAAGCTTTTATTAAAGCCCAAGTGAGCAAACTCTACCACTATGTCCTCATTGATCTTCTTGGTTACGCCCTCAAAAAACTCAATCAATTTTGTGAAAACCATGCTGATTATTCCGATTCATTCCTTGAATCTAAAAATTGAAATAAAACCTATCGTTTAGAATTGCATTCAACAACTTACCCACGACCATAACCTGACACACAGGTCTATCGATCCCAGACTTCTCCATGAATTCCTTTCTAAACCAAGGCACAACATTAGCCATCCCCCAGTCATTCGGCGCCTCACTCGTAATAATACATGATAAAAATATTTCTACGAAGGGCCCAACAGTTTAATCCCCTAACTTCCCACAAGTTTCTGGGATACAGGAGATCAGATCCCAGAGAAATATCCAACTTTATATTTTCCAGGTCCTCCAGCACTTCCCCTTTTCAATGTGAACTACTTTCAAAACATCAGTATTTAGGTGTACCAGCCATTTCGTTCTCCACAGTGTAAACTGACGCGAAATGAACATTATATGTTTCTCCATCTGCTGAGGATCAAGGCATAGGTGAGCTTTTACATCTTAAAGTGGTCCTATTTGGTCTCAATTTCTTAATGTACTTGCAGAATCTCTTTAGATTATACTTAACTTTATGGTCTGAGGCTATTTAATATTCTCAATTGACCTTTATGATGTCCTCCTCAAGAATGTCCCTCCACTCCTTATATCGTTCAAGACGTTCACTTGAAACCATGTGTTTATAAAGAAGGTGTCACCGCCGTTAAAAAATTCTTATGACAAGGCCTAAATCCCTGCGATCAACGTTGTTCTAACGGAATACCTAAAATGTGCAAACCGGACATTTGGACCAAGAAAACCCCACGAATCATGCAACGGGAATCGCACCCAACTCACACATCTATCCAATTCCTGTAACTCTGAATTTCCCATGACGAAAGAACGTCAGCCATACATCTTTAGTCTGGGGAGGAAACGCAGGCTGAAACGGACAGGATGTGCCAACTCCAAATTCACATTCGTCCAAAGTAGATATTGAACAAACATCGCGGAGGCTGCAAGACATTAGTACTCACCACTGAGTCAGCCATTATAAACCTCCTATCCACCACTCAAATCATACCATCACTTAGATATGGGGCCAAAACCTACTCGCAATGTTCCAAATGCAATGGTCCAGAGCCTCCTATTGACTGAGGCCTAAACCTTTGCCCGTGCTTTTTAATTTGCTTGAACTGAACGCCGACATTTTATTTGCCTTCCTAAACACCAACTGAAACTGCATGCTAAACATAAGAGAAAATTGAACTTGGAATTCTTTCTGCTTTCAGAAAATTGTCTATGCCTCTACTCTTTCCACCAAACATATGACCTCATATTTTCCTCAAAGTATGGCAATTACAACGTTTTTCGAAGCACTCACTCCGTTCAAGTCATTCTGCAGCATGCCCGCTTCATCAATAAGATCTGGCCTTCCACCTATTATTGTGTCTTCTTCAAATGGAGCAACAACACCCTCAGTTCCTTTGAATGGATCATTCATACATAAGGTGAATAGCTGTGGTGCAAACCCTGACTCATTTGAACTCCACTAGTCACGGGCTGCCATCCTGGAAGAGACCTCTTTACCCAACTGCCTGCCTTCTGCCAGTCATCCAAACCTCAATCCATGGCCTCTTATTTAGCAACTTGCCATACTGCACCTTGACATATGTCTATGGAAATTCAAGCCGGTCACCTCCACAGGCTTGACGTCGTCTCACTTGCTCATTACCTCCTCAAAGCATTCTAATATATTTGTCAAATGTGATTTCTCCTTGACAACCTGTGCTGATGCTTCACGTACTCTATAATCCCATCCTTCCAATGACCTTCGATGCTGTGTTTAACACAAAGTTGATTTATTTGATTGTTATCTAGAATATTAAAACGTTGCTTTCAGACCTGAATGAGAAGAAGAAAGTTCAATCGGTGTTGAGATATGTAAACTCTACGCTGTCTCTTTAGGGTCGACGAGTGAGTGAATTCCATCCCTCAGTGGGATCCCTCTACTCTCTCAGCAGGTTCGATGAGTGACCTAACTGTTTTTCTCACATGGAGCAGGTAAATGCTTGCTGACAACTGCAAAACAGATGGTGTACTGAGAGTTGAGATGATTGCTTGAACCTCTTCCTGGAATAAATACACTTGAAACGTCTCTCACAATTCGAAAATATCGATGGGACATCAGTTCCACAGAGACTAGAGAGCACATCCCATAGACTACATGTTTGAAAGGTCTCTCCTCAATGTGAAGACGTTCATGATATACTGTCCCCAGGAACGTTTATAGTGATTAATGTCTCTCTTCAGTGTGAACACGTTGATGACACGTTAGTATTCAGGAAAGAGTGCAACACTTCCCGCAGTCAGGGCATTTAGAAAGATCTGTTAATACTGTGTGAAAGGTGATGAGCCATCCGGTTGCTCGGACGTTACAGCACGTCCCACAGATTTGGAACTGGAGATGTCTCTCCTCCGGGTGAGCACGTGGATCACACGCCAGGTCTTTATGATTCTTAATGGACTCTTATTTATGTGAGCATATTTCTCAAAGATGAAGCACATTGAGGGTTTATAACATTTTCCAAAATTCGGAGAGATAAAAGGTTCCTCATTAGTATGAGCGAGGTGTTCGGTTCTCCAATCGCTGGACGTTTCAAAGCATTTTCCGCAGTTCAGACATTGAAATAGTTTCTCATCATTTTGAACGAGTATGTGTCGCAGCAGGTCAGAGACAGAGTGAATCCCTTCCCACACTCTGAGCAGGTGAATGGCTTGTTCCTGGTAACATTGCTTCCACTGGAGTTCAGCTCAAACAGGGAGTGGATCCCCACGTTTCCCCAGTCTTTCCTCAGTATGACTACAATTGAGGTGTGTAAGGTCTGATGACAGGTAGAAGCCTCGTCCACACACACAATAAGTGAACGATTTATCTCCTACTGCAACCAGAGCTTTTTCATTTCATGTTCGAAATCTGATCAAGTTGTATTCAGGATAAACTGCGTGGCTTCATCAGATTATGTTGGAGAGGTTGGTTTGTAAATCTTCTCCTTCTAAAATCCTGCGAGACTGATGTTATCCAAAAATGAGAGTGTGAAACCGTCTTTCACAAGACTCTAGATTCTGTGTGAAGATAAGGTCTGAAGGTAAGGGATTTTCGACACGAAGAATTTGAAGAGAATTTTGTCAGAATCTTTCATGCACACAGCCTCCACCACAGAGACGAGCGGGTCAGCAGGTGGATATGAACACGATCACCTCCCTGTTCCCTCCAGGTCAAACACTGTCTTGACATGTCTGACATCCAGTCCTGATGGAGCAGGCATTTCTTACAATTGAATCATTGCAAAACTGAGGCATCTGACTTCTGTCCCGAACTCAAAATCCACTGCCTCGCCGCCACTGAGTTGGAAGTGTGATATTGGAAAAACACAGCAGGGCAGGCAGCATCCAATGAGCAAGACAATCGACGTTTCGGGCACGAGCCTTCATCAGGAGAGAGGCTCGTGAAGCGAGGGGGTAGAGAGACAAATGGGAGCGTGTGTGGCTGGGACAAAGTAGCTGAGAGTGTGATAGGAGGATGGAGGTGGGGGTAAAGATTATAGGTCGCAGCGCAGGGTAGAGCAGATAGGTGGGAAGGAAGATGGACAGACAGGACAGTTCATGAGAGCGGCAGAAGCCCTGGACCTGAATGAACTTGGCTGTGTGGGAGGGAGAGTTGACATGTTCGGCCAGAGGCCAGTGGTGTTGTTTCGTGCGGGTGTCCCGGAGAAGTTTTCCGAAGTGGTCTGTAATTAGGCATCCGATCTCCTCAGTGTCGAGGAGACTGCAGAGGGAACAATGGATACAGTAAATAACATGCATGGAAATGCAGGTGAAACTCTGATGGACATGGAAGGATTCTTTGGGGCCGTGGACAGAGTTGAGGGCGGAGGTGTGGATGGATGTTTTGCAAATCCCGTGTGAGAATGAGAGGTTTGCTGGGAGCGGATGGGATGGTGGTTTGGCGGGGGCGTAGACCACCAGGAAGTCGAAGAGGGAATGATATTTACAGAAAGTGGGTAGGGGTGGGGAGGGAAACACATCTTAGTTGATGGGTTTCATTTGCAACTGACGGAAATACCGGAGGATGACATGATGTCTACAGAGGGTGCTGGATTTTAAAGTGATGCAGAAGGGAGTTCCGACCTCATCTTAGTTGGAGGGATGGGTTTTGGGAGCGGAGTTGAGGGAAGTGGGTGTGATGAGCTGAAAGGCATCATCGACCAAGTCCGAGGAGAAAATGCCTCGCCACTGATTCAATCTCCTCCCTGGTAATTGTCTGAGTCTGAACAGGCACGTCATAACCATGGTGACATACTTCACTTCCTGATTTGTTTTTAACCACATATCCCCAACATCACCATGTCAGCCGACTTGCACTTCATTACATCATTAACTCTTCCAGGTCTCTGCTCTTCTGCAGCTCAAACTCTAATCCATTCGTTTGGAAGTCACGGTCATAATACACTTCCATCCGTCCTTTCAAATTCCCTCCTTGCTGTTGTGCTCGTGATGCAAGGAATATGGAGAGAGTGGAGTTGAACATGTGGCTACAGGGATGGTGCAGGAGGGAGGATTTTGGATTCTTGGATAATTGGGGATCTTTCTGGGGTAGGTGGAACCTGTACAAGCAGGATGGTCTTCATCTGAACCAGAGGGGTACCAATATCCTGGGGGGAAATTCGCTAAGACTATTGGGGTGTGTTTAAACTAATCCAGCAGAGGGATGGGAACCAAAATTGTAGTTCAAGTATCGAAAAGTTTGAGAGTAGGGAGGTCCAAAACAAGTTTCAGGGTCGCAAGATTGCACCGGTAAGCAAGACGTTAGTTTGGAGTATGTCTACTTCAAGCCAGGAGCATCTGGAGTAAGGTCGATGACGTTACAGGATTGGTTGGTACCTGGGAATTCGGTGTTGTGGCCATTTCGTAGACACGAAGAGAACAGGGACATGAATGGTTGCTGCAGATTCCAGGATTTAGATGTTTCAGTAAGAACAGAGAAGAATGTAAAAGCGGAGGGACCTGTGGCTGTGTTGGTCAAGGACAGTATTACAGTTGCAGAAAAGATGTTTGGAGACTCGTCAACCGAGGTAATATGGGCTGAAGTTAGAAACTGGAAATGAGATGTCACCCTGTTGGTAGTTTTCTATAGACCTCCGAATAGTTCCTGAGATGTAGAGGAAAGGATAGCAAAGATGATTCTCGATAGCAGTGAGAATGACAGCGTAGTTGTTATGGGGGATTTCAACTTTCCAAATATTGACTGGGAACACTATAGTGCGAGTACTATAGATGGGTCAGTTTTTGTCCAATGTGTGCAGGAGGGCTTTCTCACACAGTATGTAGACAGGCCAACAAGGGGCGAGGCTACATTAGATTTGGTACTGGGTAATGAGCTCGGCCAGTTGTTAGACTTGGAAGAAGGTGAGCACTTTGGTGATAGCGATCACAATTCTGTTATGTTTAATTTTGACAGAGAAATGGATAGGTGTGTACCACTGGGCAAGAGTTACAGCTGGGGGAAAGGCAATTATGATGCGATTAGGCCAGATTTAGGAAGCATAGGATGGAGAAGGAAACTGCAGTGGATAGGCACATTAGAAATGTGGAGCTTATTCAAGGAAACGCGACTGTGTTTACGAGATAAGTATGTACCTGTCAGGCAGAATGAAAGCTGTCGAGAGCGGGAGCCATGGTTTCCGAAGGAAGTAGACTGTCTGGTCAAGAGGAAGAAGAAGGCTTATGTTAGGATGAGAGGCGAAGGCTCAGTTAGGGCGCTTGAGGGTTACAAGTTAGACAGGAAAGACCGAAAGAGAGAGCTCAGATGAGCCAGGAAGAGACATGAGAAGTTTTTGGCGGATAGGATCATGGTCAACACTAAGGCTTTCTATCGGTATTTAAGGAATAAATGAATGACGAGAGTAAGATTTTAGCCAATCAGCAATAGCTGTGGAAAGTTGTGTGTGGAGTCAGAGGAGATGGAGGAAGCACTAAATGAATACTTTTCAACAGTATTCAGTCTAGAAAACGACAATGTTGTCGAGGACAATACTGAGATACAGGCTACTAGACTAGGTGGGATTGAGGTCCACAAGGAGGAGGTATTAGAAATCCTGCAGAATGTGAAAATAGATAAGCCCCGTGGGCCGGATGAGCTTTATCCTAGGATCTTCTGGGAAGCCTGGGGGAGATTGCCGAGCGTTTGTCATTGAACTTTAAATCGTCATTGTCTACAGGAATAGTGCCATGAGACCTGAGGATAGCAAATATGGTTCCCATGTTCAAGAAGGGGAGTAGGGACAATCGTGTTAATTTTAGATCAGTGAGCCTCACTTCAGTTGTTGGTAAATTGTTGGAAAAGGTTATAAGAGATAGGATTTGTAACCATCTGGAAAGGAATAATTTGTTCAGGGATAGTCAGCATGGTTTTGTGAAGGGTAGGTCGTGCCTCACAAACCTAACTGATTTCTTTGAGAAGGTGACCAAGCAGGTCGATTGGAGTAAACCGTTTGATGTTGTGTATATGGATTTCTGCAAGTCGTTCGATAAGGTTCCCCACAGTAGGCTATTGCACAAAATGCGGAGGAATGGGACTTTGGGAGATGTAGCAGTTTGTATCAGTTTTTGGCTTGCTGAAAGAAGACAGAGGGTGTTGGTTGATGGGAAATGTTCATCCTGAAGTCCAGTTACCAGTGGTATACCGCCAGGGTCGGTGTTGGGTCCACTGCTGTTCGTTATTTTTTATAACCGACCTGGATGAGGGCGTAGAAGGGTGGGTTAGTAAATTTGCAGACGACACTAAGGTCGGTGGAGTTCTGGATAGTGATGAAGGATGATGTAGTTTACAGAGAGACATAGATAAGCTACCGAGCTGGGCTGAGAGGTGGCAAATGGAGTTTAATGCGGACAAGTGAGAGGTGATTCGTTTTGATTGGAACAACCGGAATGCAAAGTATTGTGCTAATGGTAAGTTTCTTGGTAGTGTAGGTGAGCAGAGAGATCTCGGTGTTCAGTTAGAGAGATCCTTGAAATTTGCCACCCAGGTTGACAAGTTTGTTAAGAAGGCATACAGTATTTTAGCTTTTATTAATTGAGGGATCGAGTTCTGGAACCATGAGGTTATGCTACAGCTGGGCAAAACTCTAATGCAGCCGCACTTGGACTATTGTATACAGTTATGGTCACAACATTATAAGAAGGATGATGAAGCTTTGGAAAAGGTGCAGAGGAGATTTACTCGTATGTTGCATGGTATGAAGGGAAGGTCTTACGAGGAAAGCGTGAGGGACTTGTGGTTGTTTTCGTCAGAGGGAAGAAGGTTGAGAGGTGACTTAATAGAGACATATAATATAATCAGAGGGTTTAGAAAGGGTGGACAGGGAGAGCCTTCTTCGAAGAATGGTGATGGCGAGCACGAGGGGGCATAGAATTAAATTGAGGGGTGATAGATACAGGACAGATGTCAGAGGTAGTTTCTTTACTCAGAGAGTAGTAAGGGTATGGAATGCTTTGCCTGCAACGGTAGTAGATTCGCCAACTGTAAGTACATTTAAGTCGTCATTGGACAAGCATATGGAAGTACATGGAATAGTGTAGGTTAGATGGACTTCAGATTGGTATGACAGGTTGGCGCAACATCGAGGGCCGAAGGGACTGGACTGCGCTGTTATGTTCTCTGTTCTATGTTCTATGGTCTAACTCCCTCTGCTTCTATTAAGGGTGTACTTGCGTTCTGTTCACTGTTTCATTGTGCATTATCTGAATGGCATTTTTACGACAGCCCATTTTCCCAAACGTGCACTGCGGCCTTCGCAGCTTTATCTTTCCACAAGGGCTCCCACAGGGTGGAAGGGAAGGAGTTGCAGGTTATTCACCCAATGATGTAATCCTGAGGTCTTCCAATACCTCTCCAGCATGTGGGAGTACTCACAATAAGGGTTGCTCATCCATCACCGGGCGGCAAAACCTCAAATTTTTCATCATTTTCTACAAATCTCTTGACTGTCTTCCCTCTAACTATCACTGTCATGTCCTCCAGCCCACTCAAGAGCAAATAGAGCTGGTCAATAGGATGCCAATCCAGCCAGCGAACACGACACCCAAGATTATGTTTTAAAGTGCACTCTCAGATATTCTGCATTCCCTCGAATTCCAAGTTCTGGAGCACGTTCGATTTGAACTGTTTCACGTTTGGTGCCTAAAAGACACCTGCCAAGGCCATAAATTATGAACTCCCGTGGCAACGTAAATCGCACCAGGCAAAAGGAAAGGAATTACTCACTAAGTGATGAAGAAAAACTGCAATACATGCTGAAATCAAGGGTAATGAGCTGGTATCAATACTACATCGTGCCTTTTATATAAAAGGAGCTTCAAAGCTTTTACTTTGTGTGAGTTTAAACAAATGTTGATCCCTGTCACATTATGAGATATTGGGAAGCTGACAAAGTGTTATATCAAACAAGTGATCAAAGAAGTGGGTTTCAAGTCGTATTTTGTCACACAAAACGAAGCTTGTATCACAAAACTGAGATGACCGAAGTTTTTCTGCTAGAGATCATCATCTTTTGTCAGTCTCAAAACGCTTCATATGTTAGTGCTGCCATAGCTCAGTGGTTCGAGCCCGGGGTTGTAACATCGATTCACACTACAGCCTTGCTGAATTTCCTTGAAACTATTGCAGCAAGCATCCGAAGGTGCGTTCTCCGTGTTGTTAGGAAATATTTTTGAAGGAATATCTGGAAGTCATTTTATAGGCAGACCCCACACCCCCACCACCCCCGCCCCAGACCCCATTTGTATCTGCTGGAAGTCCACATACGTGTTTTTCCTTCGAGGAACATGAGGATGACAAGCTTCTGATGCGAAGAATGCCTTCGTTTGGCAGGAAGAACAACGTGATTCGTGAAAAGCAGAAAAAAAACGGTGAAGCAATGGGGGACGAAAACGTACAGGGATGCGGTTGAATGCTTCTGTTCCTTACGTTGAGACAGGAATCTGCTGGAATCCAATTAAACAGGCAGGAAGTTGGAAGACCACAGCTAGCCAGGCTGCCTCAGAGTTGGAGAAGTCAACGTTTAGCAGGCACCAATTATTGCCGATTGGGACAGTCCTTGAGGGATAGCCTCCCGCCTGTTTACCCCTCTGCTTATGTAAACAGAATCGGTTTTAAAGCGAGTCATGAAGAAAGAAGATGCCAAACGGGTCAATTCCTCATTTTATAGAAGTTGGGCTCTCCTGAGGCCTTTGTCACTTTCAACATATGTGTCTGTATAGTTCCCTCTATGGGTCAAAATGAGGTTCAGTTCTCCCGCAGTTCATGAACAAATTTGACGGTATCTGACTTCAGTCTCATTCACTGGTTCTTTTGAGATTAAAACTTTGCCGGGAAAGTCTCATTCAGATGAACACTTCAGACGTCAGGCTGTGGGCCAAATAGTGGAAATTGGAAACGAGAATATTTGATGTTTGATGACTGGCACTGACATAATGTATTATTCTGTGCTCTAAAAGCACGATGTCACAAACACTCTTTTTTGGAAGGAATTTCTCATCGCAGAAAAATAAACCTATGCTGTTAAGAGAAGACACAATTGCACATGCCGTCCTTCCTGGTCGACTAGTGGTTACCACACAGCGCTTTCACCCCTGTGGTTTGGGTTAATTTCTTGGTCAGGGAATCTGGATTTATTGTTCCTGATAAGGGCAACAACACAAGTCGAGCATCATTGACATTTCCAACGCGTCCGCATGTGCCTTGAATAATTGTGCAGGGCCGCAAGGTGGCTCACTGGTTATCACTGCTGCCTCACAGCGCCAGAGATATGATTTGCCGACAACTGGGTCGACTGTCAGTAAGGTGCATTATTCAGGAGCAAATGAAGAGAAAAGGGGTAAGGAATTGTTCTGTGAGGGTTAATCCCAGGAGGATTGGTGTGCATTTGTTGCATCGAATAGGCAATTTCTGAACTGTCGGCATTACATGTTCCCTTATTGTGATGCTTTAGCACATGTTCAGACAGGGGAGAAAAGTGAGGAAAAACAGTCACGACCCAATCAGTGATTGATCCATTGTGCAACAACCAACGGATTCACTTTTGACTGAACTAGCTCCCATTTTCCCTACATTGGTAATGGTAGTATACAGCATTAGAGCGGGTTTTCATGTGTTGTTTTGGCCCTAGCAACCTTTCTCAACATGGACTATACTGGGACATAAAGAGATGATAAAAGACATGGATGGCGATGACTGGAATGAAATGACGTCAGGAAGAATGGACAGCGTTTACTTGGAAACAGAAAAATGGAAAGGAAGCCAACGATGTAGTGGGGGATAATGCCATTTGAAAAGACAAAGCGGGGTTTCATGGGATGGTGGAAAAGACGAATAGATCATGAGGCGTGACACCAGGTAAAACTGAGTTGTGTCCATATAGAAGGTTTCTAGGCGATGTGAATTTGGTGAGAGTAAACAGGAGGGAAATTCCCTCATTCGGATGGATCTATATCTAAAGTATAGAACTTGAAAACCAGCGATGAATGATAAAGAGAAGTTTGGAGCTCGCATTCTTTTTCTTTCTACAGCTATTGAATTCGAAAATTATTACTTTTTCTCAGGAAAAATTATTCAGAAGTTGATTCTAAAATATTTGTAAAGATGCGTGCAGACACACAAGGAGTGAATTTCACCGGGACAGGGAGTCTGGGCGGCCAGAATGGGTATACGTTACGTGCACACTCTCTAATTGGTGAACGTTAATTGGAAAGAAACCTCATAACACCTGCAACTGAGCACTACAAAGTGTAGAATGAGCTGATTGTGAGGAAAGCTTTAGCAGCTTGTTCTCCGTGAACTTCTATAAAATGTAAAAGAACTGAGCTGTTTGTGTTAGCTCAGCATTAAAGGGAAGCCGGTTAGCACAGTCTGCTGCATAACTGGTTTATGATATAAAGTGATGCCAACAGTGTGGGAATAATTCGCGCAATGTATCAGCATACCTTCAGGATCCTGATCTCCCCATTCAGCTAATACTTTAGGAGATGGCGAGAATCAAAGTGAAAGTACACTATCGTGAGTTGGAACTGACCTGCTGATGTAATGCACCTTTTTTCTTTCATCTGTTGCATTAGAAAATTTGGCTGCAATCACAGAGAAGGGAGTGAGTTCATTTGCTTCTCACTCATCTCCCCCAACCATATCTAGTGACAAGACACGAAAATAATTCCTGTTTGAATTCTGTAATCTTCATAGCAGTACTTAAAAACAGCTTTGTCATTTCTATTCTAGTTTTTCTGATAACAGGCAAAATGTCCAATGAGATGAACGTAATAACTTTTGGATTGTTTTAATGGACTGTGCGAGTTTGCAGGAAAATTAGTAATATGATACGAGCGAAACATCCTTTCCAGAATGTAACACAGCGCAGGATCAGCGACATGACAAACGTCATCGACTTCAAAAATCACCTCTGAATCTCTAGTGAGTGATGGATATTTACTCAGGGAGTCTTTATGGCTGGTCTTAAGTAACTGAGGTCTTTCGCAAGGACAGGACACTCCACAAAATCAGATATTTTTTTTAATAAATGCTGTTTTTTAAATGTTCTTTTGAAACTTTTAAATATATATATATATATATATATATATATATATGAAATATTAATTATATATGCATACACACACATACATGCATGCTGTTGTGGTTCTGTTCGCCAAGCTGGAAGTTTTTGTTGCAAACGTTTCGTCCCCTGGCTAGGCGACATCATCAGTGCTTGGGAGCCTCCTGCGAAGCGCTTCTTTGATGTTTCCTCCGGTGTTTATAGTGGTCTGTCCCTGCCGCTTCCGGTTGTCAGTTTCAGCTGTCCGCTGTAGTGGTTGGTATATTGGGTCCAGGTCGATGTGTTTGTTGATGGAGTTTGTGGATGAATGCCATGCCTCTCGGAATTCCCTGGCTGTTCTCTGTCTGGCTTGCCCTATGATAGTAGTGTTGTCCCAGTCGAATTCATGTTGCTTGTTGTCTGCGTGCGTGGCTACTAAGGATAGCTGGTTGTGTCGTTTCGTGGCTAGTTGATGTTCATGTATTCGGATGGTTAGCTGTCTTGCTGTTTGCCCTATGCAGTGTTTAGTGCAGTCCTTGCATGGTATTTTGTACACTACATTCGTCTTGCTCATGTTGGGTATCGGGTCCTTCGTTCTGGTGAGTTGTTGTCTGAGCGTGGCTGTTGGTTTGTGTGCCGTTATGAGTCCTAGGGGTCGCAGTAGTCTGGCTGTCAGTTCCGAGATGCTCCTGATGTATGGTAGTGTGGCTCGTCCTTTTGGTTGTGGTATGTCCTCGTTCCGTGGTCTTTCTCTTAGACCGGTACAGAAAACACCGAATGGAGAATTCACGACAAGGGTATACAGGAAAGCCACACACACAGACCAAGTCCTAAACTATGAAAGTAACCACCCCAACACACACAAACGAAGCTGCATCAGGACACTATTCAAAAGGGCCACAACACACTGCAGTACACCAGAACTGCAAAAAGAAGAAGAGGAACACCTATACAAGGTATTCGCCAAAAACGGATACCCGCGCAACTTCATCAACAGATGCCTAAGAGAAAGACCACGGAACGAGGACATGCGACAACCAAAAGGACTAGCCACACTACCATACATCAGGAGCATCTCGGAACTGACAGCCAGACTACTGCGACCCCTAGGACTCATAACGGCACACAAACCAACAGCCACGCTCAGACAACAACTCACCAGAACGAAGGACCCGATACCCAACATGAGCAAGACGAATGTAGTGTACAAAATACCATGCAAGGACTGCACTAAACACAATATAGGACAAACAGGAAGACAGCTAACAATCCGCATACATGAACATCAACTAGCCACGAAACGACACGACCAGCTATCCTTAGTAGCCACACACGCAGACAACAAGCAACATGAATTCGACTGGGACAACACTACAATCATAGGGCAAGCCAGACAGAGAACAGCCAGGGAATTTCTAGAGGCATGGCATTCATCCACTTACTCCATAAACAAACACATCGACCTGGACCCAATATACAAACCACTACATTGGACAGCTGACTGATGATGTTGCCTCACCAGGGGACGAAACGTTTGCAACTAAAACTTCCAGCTCAGCGAACAGAACCACAACAACGAGCACCCGAGCTACAAATCTTCGCACAAACTTTGAATACATGCATGCACACACACATTTATACATATGTGTACATACACATATGTACATACATATAGCTCGCACATTCGACTGGAAGAACATTCGACGAGGAGGTTGAACAGTTCATCCACTTTACGAGGAGGTTGAAAATTCATCCACTTGATATCGGCGATGCCTCGTGCTCCCACGAGGAGGTTGAACAGTTCATCCACTTTACCAACACCTTCCACCCCGATCTCAAATTCACCTGGACCGTCTCAGACTCCTCCCTCCCCTTCCTAGACCTTTCCATTTCTATGTCGCGTGACCGAATCGACATGGACATTTACTATAAACCGACCGCCTCCCACAGCTACCAAGACATCACCTCCTCCCACCCTGCCCCCTGTAAAAACGCCATCCCATATTCGCAATTCCTTCGTCTCCGCCGCATCTGCTCCCAGGAGGAAATGTTGCAAAACCATACAACCCAGATAGCCTCCTTCTTCAAGGACCGCAATTTCCCGCCAGACGTAGTCGACGATGCCCTCCACCGCATCTCTTCCACTTCCCGCTCCTCCGCCCTTGAGCCACGCCCCTCCAACCGCCACCAGGACAGAACCCCATTGGTCCTCATCTACCAGCCCACCAACCTCCATGTACAACGTATCATCCACCGTCATTTCCGCCACCTCCAAACGGACCCCACGACCAGGGATATATTTCCCTCCCCTCCCCTATCAGCGTTCCGAAAAGACCACTCCCTCCGTGACTCCCTCGTCAGATCCACACACCCCACCAACCCAACCTCCACTCCCGGCACCTTCCCCTGCAACTGCAAGAAATGCAAAACTTGCACCCACACCTCCCCCCTTACTTCCCTCCAAGGCCCCAAGGGACACTTCCATATCCGCCACAAATTCACCTGCACCTTCACTCACATCATCTAGTGCATCCGCTGCACCCGATGTGGCCTCCTCTATATTGGGGAGACAGGCCGCCTACTTGCGGAACGTTTCAGAGAACACCTCTGGGACACCCGGACCAACCAACCCAACCACCCATAGCCCAACATTTTAACCCCCCGCTCCCACTCCACCAAGGACATGCAGGTCCTTGGACTCCTCCATCGCCAGACCATGGCAACACGACGGTTTGAAGAAGAGCGCCTCATCTTCTGCCTGGGAACCCTCCAACCACAAGGGATGAACTCAGATTTCTCCAGTTTCCTCATTTCCCCTCCCCCCACCTTGTCTCAGTCAAATCCCTCGAACTCAGCACCGCCTTCCTAACCTGCAATCTTCTTCCTGACCTCTCCGCCCCCACCACACTCCGGCCTATCACCCTCACCTTGACCTCCCTCCACCTATCGCATTTCCAACGCCCCTCACCCAAGTCCCTCCTCCCTACCTTTTATCTTAGCCTGCTGAACACACTTTCCTCATTCGTGAAGAAGGGCTTATGCCCGAAACGTCGATTCTCCTGTTACTTGGATGCTGCCTGACCTGCTGCGCTTTTCCAGTAACACATTTTCAGCTCTGATCTCCAGCATCTGCAGTCCTCACTTTCTCCTAGAACATTCAAATGGCCGACCAACCAATTCCAAATATTCTGAATTCACACACACACATCCATATGTGTGTGTGTGTGTGTGTGTGAATTCAGAACATTAGAAATGGATGGTCGGTCATTTGAATGTTCTACCTGCAGAATGTGAGAGCTTCAAGTTTACAGTAATGTCCCTGACATTTGAATCTACGGGAATTGCACCCAATTCCATCTCCTTGGCAACAGCTTTAGGGAACTGAAGCTGAACATTGGATCTTTGGGTAGTCTGAGGTGAATTGAAAGGAGTTATGGGGAGGCAGTTACACTTCAGGTACATGAAAAAGGTCGATGGTATACAGTCGGGAGACGAAAATGGAACATGCAGCAAGTGCAGCCATCCACTTTGGCTGTACCCATCTGTAACAAGCATAACGTATTTGTTACTTTTTGGGGGGATGTCCTACGAGGGGTACAGATCTCTGGCACAGTGTTTGTCCCTGTGATCAGAAGGGTAGGGGAGAGGGGAGGAGAGCAAGAGTTATTGGGGACTATATGGTGAGGGGGTCAGATTGCAGTTTCAGTGGGTACAGGGCAGGCTCATTATTGATGTGATACCTCCAAGTTACCAAGGTTTGTGATGTCTCGCAGCGTGTTTTCAGGATCCTTAAGGGGAGGGGGAGCAGCCCGAGGTCATGTTTCACATATGCACTAACCACATATGTAATAAAAGTGATGTGGATGTATGGCAGAAATTCAGGGATCCAGTGTGACATCTTAGATCTAGATCAAACAGAGTTATTCTCTCTGATTGGTTACACATGCCACGTTGTAGTGAGTGAAAGAATAGGGAGAGAGCAGATGAACACGTGGTTGTAAGGATAGTGCAGGTGATAGGGATTTGGATATCTGGATAGTTGGGGCTCATTCTGGATTCGTTTGGACCTCTCCAAACAAGATGATCTTCACCTGACCCGGAAGGGTACCAACATCCTGAGTGGATAATTTTCTAATGCTCTTCAGGAGGGTTTAAACGAATTCAGCAGCGGATTGCGAGCCCGAATTTTAGCTGCGGTTTGCTGGAAGTTTTGAGTGGTTAGGACATAAATGGGTTTTCGGGTTTGCGAGTGAATGCTGGCAAGGATGAAGGTGGTTTGAAGTCTGTCTACTTCACCGCTAGGAGCATCTGGGATAAAGCAGGTATCATGGGTTGTTAACTGGGACTTGAATATTGTGGCCATTTCAGAGACATGAATGGAGCACTGAAATGATTGATTGTTCCTGGCACCTCAGTTTCGATTTTTCAGTAAGAACAGGGAAGTAGTTAAAAAGGGGGAGATGTGGCATTTTTAGTCAAAGACAGTGCTATGGTAGCAGAAAGGATATTTGGTGAGGACCCGACTCAATCTGCTGAACTAGAATGGGCTGAGATTAAAATCAGGCAAGTGGAGGTCACCACCAAAATGTTCTAGAGATATGGAGGAAAAGATTGCAAAGATGATTCTGAATAGGAACGGAAGTAACAAGGTAGTTGTAGTGGGGAAGTTTAACTTTCCAAATATTGATTGGAAATGTTATTATTTGAGGAGCTCTTATTGGTCAGTCTTTGTCCAATGTGTGCAGGAGGGTTTCGTGACGCAGCATGTAGACAGGCCAACAAGAATCAAAAACATATTGGATTTGGTACTGCGTAATGAAGCAAGTCAACTGTTCGATTTGGAGATAATTGAGCACTTTGGTGATAGTGACCACAATTCGGTATGTTTATTTAGTGTTGGATAGGAATACACACACACACACACATATATATATATATATATATATATATATATATATATATATATATATATATATATATATTTCGCAGAGCATGAGGTACCGCTGGGAGAAAGGCCAGTATGATTCGATCAGGCAAGAGTTAGGATGCACCAGATGGAAAAGTAAACGCAGGGGTTTTGCACACCTGAAATATGGAGCTTGTTCAGGGAAGCGATCATGCATGTCCTTGATAAGTGTGTGTGCGTCATGCAGGGAATATGAGGTTGAGGCAGGGAGCCATTTTTACTCAAAATGTTGAATTTCTTGTCAAGATGGAGAAGGCGGTGCATGTAAACATGTAATATGAAAGCTGAGTTAGGGCACTTGAAAGTTAAAAGCTAGCAAGGAACGGCCAGAAGAGAGAGCTACTCAGAGCAAAGAGGGGACATTAAAAGTCTTTAGCTGGCAGGGTCATTTAAAACTCTGAAGCTTTCTCTTGTCATTTCAAGAATAAAAGAATTTCTAGGATATGATTAGGGCCTGTCAACAACAGTAGGAGGACGTCGTCAACGGAGTCCGAGGATAGGAGAGGCGCTGAATGTATATTTTTCATCATATCTCAAATGAAAAAGACAATGCTGTCGAAGAGAATTTTGAGATGCAATCTGTTAGAATAAACGAAATTGATATTCATAAAGACGAGTTGTTAGCAATTCTTGAAAACCTGAAAATAGATTGTCCCCTGGGATTGATGGGATGTATCATAGGATTCTCTGGGAATCGTGGGAGGAGATTGCAGAACTTTTGACTACCAACTTTATTTCTTCAGTGTCTATGTGATTAGTGCGAGAAGACTCGAGTTCTGCAAATATTGTCCCCTTCTTCACGAAGAGGAGTAGGGAGAACGCTGGAAATTATAGAACAGTGAGCCGTATTTCCTTGAAGGTGAAGTTTTGGGAAAGGTAATGAGAGATATGATTTATGACCACCTAAGCAGGAAGAAGTTGATTCGCTACAGTCAACACGATTTTGCGAATAGCAGGTTGTGCCTCACAAACTTTATTGAGCTCTTTGAAAAGGTCAACAAACAAGTGCATGAGAGTAAAGTGGTTAACATGGTGGATATGATTTTCACGAATGCACGGTCGGCTGTTGCATAAAATACAGAGACATGGGATTGAGGGTGATTTCGCGGTTTAGATCAGCTCGCTGAAAGAACACAGATTGTGGTAGTTAATGGAAAATATTCATCCTGGAGTTCAGTTACTCATGGTGGACCACAAGGTTCCTTTTTGGGTCCACTGCTGTTTGTCACCTTTATAAAAGACCTGGGTTCGAGCATGGGATGATGGATGAGTACATTCGCAGAACACACTAAGTCGATGGAGCTGTAAACAGTGCCGAAGTCTGCTGCAGGTTACAGACGGACATTAATAATCTGTAGATCGGGGCTCAGAGGTGGCATATGGAGGTTATTGCGGAAAAGTGTGAGTTTATTTACTTTGGAATGAACAACAAGAATAAAATTTTCTGGGCTAATTGTAATATTCTTGGAAGTTTAGATGAGCAGAGCGATCTCGGCGTCCATGTATATAAAACTATGAAAGTTAACACACACGTTGATGGATTTGTTTGCAATGAGCACAGTGTGTTAGTTTTTAGTGGGAGAGGGATTGATTTTCAGGGCCAAACGATCCATTTGCAGCTCCAGAAATTTGTCTGGTATGGCCAAACTTATCGACTTGCGTGCGTTTCTGGTCGCCACATTATAGGACGGATGTGAAAGCATTGGAAAGGTTGTAGACGCGATTTCCTCGGATGTTGCCTTCTGTCAAGGGAAGGTCTTACGAGGAAAGGCTGAGGGACTGGAAGCTGTTTTTGATTGAGATAAGAATTTTGAGAGGTGAATTAATAGAGACATAAAAGATAATAAGAGGTTGCTTTAAGGTGGACAGTGAAGGCCTTTTTCTTCAAATGATGATGGTTGGCACAATGGCACCTCGATATAATTTGAGTGTGATTGATGCCGAGGTCGATTCCTTTCTCAGAGAGCAGTAAGGGTGCAGATCGCCTTGCCTTCAGCAGTTGAAGACTCACCAACATTCAGGGCAATTAAATGATCATTGGATACATTTAAGGCTTATAATGCCAAAATGCTGGTCAGATGGACTTCAGATTGGAATCACAGGTTTGTGCAACATTAGTGCCAAAAGCACTTTATTGCGGTGTAATATTCCGTGGTTGAACTGTTCTTCAGCTTGAAGTTGCAAACAAACACGTGGCGAGAACCCAATGCGCAATTTTGACAGTGCATGTACTGCCATTCTGTAATGCAACTACAGCAAGCTAACGAATTACACCGCTGGATCTGCCGTCTAATGATGACAAACGTCTCCTGATCTTACCACTGGGACCCTCAATCCAATTACTCATTTTTTTTCTGTGGACCTGAAATGAAACATAGTGCAAAGGAGGTTATACTGATAATGAATCACCGATTATGAAGCATCAACTTCAGGAATATGGCACAGAAAATGTGGCGAAAATCGATTTTATTGAATACTGCGTACGTTTTCCGTGGCTTCCTGCTTTGATCACAGGAAATGTTATGTCCCCACTGTAATGGGATTTTCCTTCTATTGGCGTCAATTCGTCAGAGGATTCGATTCAACTTCCTTTGGCATGTTCATATGACACATCCACTCACACTGCACGCAACATCAACAATGTTCAGCATACTACATCCAAGAGCATGTGGCATAGTTTTCATAAAGAGTGAAGTTTGGATAATATTATGCAAAGGCAAATTGAAATTCAGTTTAATTAGTAAAGTCGCAAGAATCCAGAGTAAGATTCAAAATGTCAGAAATTCACGTTCATTACCTTGGGCAGAATTCCAGCCCAGAAAAGGGGAAATCTGCCCCTGATTCCATGCAATTGCTTGCTCCATGTGTCCACTTGGAAACCTATGTGAAGGAACGTTCAGCCTGAAAGGGGAACATGTGAGAATCCTCCGCTGTCTGATCTAAATCTGAAACAAGGGCTGTCTATTCCAGCTGGAAGGGAATCGAGGTGGAGATGAGACCAAAATATTACTTGGCATTTAATTCATATTGTCCTCATTGTGATTATTTAAAAACCTGGGCCAGAAATGGCACAGACACAAAGGAGCAGAAGGAGGCCATTCTTAACACCGATCCTGCCCCGCCACGTCATTCGATATCATCATGGCTGACATAACAATGTTGAGTCTTTTTCCAGCCCATCCACGTCATCGTGTTGCCGAGTGGCTAACAGATATTTTTCGGCCTCTATCATAAATAGACATCGAAAATATAAATCTGTGAGAGGAAAATGTTCCGTTTCGAGACAGTTGGGTTTATGCACGAATCTTACTGGTTTTGCAGATGAGCAGCCGAGTCTGGTCTGACCACTTTGCAATGCATAAATTAAAACTCCACTCTGATGGGATTCGAACCCACAATCATTGAATAGCAGCTTGTACAAAGTTGTAGAAGTCCAACGCGCTTTCCATTGCGCCAGAGAGCCGCACATGCACTGAGCTTTAAGCACACAAGTTTGCCTTTGACGCATTGCGTTCAGGACACCTATCTCGCGCCTGTCTGTCCTCGTCACACTTTCCGGTACCTGGTCCTTATCCACTAGTGCTCTGGCTCATCAAATGTTCGGTTACAGACTGCTGAAACGTTCTCATGATACTTAGCTTTACCACATGTTCAGATAATGATTTCCAGACAATCAATACTCTATAGGTGAAAGCATTCTTCCTAAATCTAATCCTTGTCTCTGTCTTTCATTTATGTCACTCTGTCCCTTCCCAATACAGGCTTATCCCTGTCACACATATCTATCCTCTTCATAAAATGAGCACGTTAATCGGTTTCTCATTCAGCCTTCTCTGCGCTTAGATAAACATCCCCAGCCTAACTCGTGTACCTTCACAATAGGAGTGATTAAGCCCTTGCCATTCTTTTCAACGCCAGTGAAATTCTCCTCCTGCAATCAGACGCTTCCAGCAGTCTGGCGATAACAACGGAAAAGCAAAGTTCTCAGAAGAAAAGCCAAAAGGTCTGAACAAAATCAGCAGCTCTTGTCCATCTCTGATGAGAAAGGAAAGTTACCGTTTCGAGTCCAATGATCCGTCTTCAGAAATGATGGGAAGGGCGGGTGGACGAAGAATGTGGAAGAGGGCGGACGGTTTCTAAAATGATTGAACTCGATGTTGGGTCCTAATGTTTGCATGGTCTGTTGGTGGAAAATTAGTTGCCGGTCTTCCAGCTTGTGTTGTGTCTTGAAGAGCACAGCAGCAGACCAGAAACTGAAATGATTGCCTGGGAACACAGTGTCTCGATTAGAGTGGGGCTGGAAAAGCACAGCAGTTCAGGCAGCATCCGAGGAGCAGTAAAATTGACGTTTCGGGCAACAGCCCTTCATCAGGAATACAGACAGAGACACAGAAGGGTGGGAACACATTGTAATGTTGAAGTACAGGAGACTGGAAGATCGGGATAGTTTTTGTTGATTCTGGACAAAACGTAAGTGATCTCAGCTTTGTCACCGACACTATTTTCCTCTCTCTATTGGAGAAAGTTCACATTCTGAGCAAGAAATACAGTTGCCTCGATTAAATGAAGTGCAGACAAATCTCTGGAAGATGTGACGAGAAGCTTTCACAGCAAGGAGAGATATCGGAAACCAGCAGGAAATGTAACTTACAACATAGAACGTTACAATGCAGTACAGGCACTTCGGCCCTGGCTGTTGCCGCGACCTGTAAAATAATGTGATGTTCATTGTAATGGAAAATCAACATTTATTTTGAAACCAATAAAAACACAGGGAAACAAATAAGTAAGCACCTAACTTTGCAGAGGCAAGTGTTGCAGACAGACTGAACAAAAATGTGAAGTTAAGCCGAAATAATAGCAGACTTACAAGGCCAGCAAACTATCATATCAACAGTCAAGGAATGAGAAAAAAACTCCGTAAATGGAAAGTAACTCGAATGTTTCAGGCCCCTGAACTTGAGGTTTGGATAAGAAGAAGCGAATTTTACTATCAAGGGAAAATGTATTATTTGTGGAAGGTGAGCTCGTTATCTTTTTTGTAGATACAGGAGCAACATCGTCAGTCCTTAAATCAACACAGTTGAGAGAGTCGACGCAGTGGATGCATCAGGAGTGATACGAGAGAGCTTAACCGCACCACTATTGTGCGGACCTAGTAATGGTGAAACATTCCAATTCTCATTACTATTGTCGGAAATCTGTCCTTTAAATCAGATGGCTCGCGATCAAATTGTGAGATTGGGGTCGGGTTGTGCAGTACCCTGAGAGGCTTGCAGGTAATACGAAAAGAAGATTTACCAGCGCAAGCTGTAAATTATGACTCACGACCCCGACGCATGTCTATGAGTGGCGATTAAGCCAGAGAACCAAACGTTCAGTAAGCGATTCACTCGCCCAGCAATCAAGTAACCATGTTAATTCCATTAACACAGATTTTCTTCTGGGGTTATGCTGCACTGCACAGCACAGATACACCGTGATGGCCCTTACAAATCATATGAGAAGGATTGTTTGAGGAGATTGGTTAAACCAGATCAGTTAGTATTGTGCGAAGTTTATTGGAATGATCACAGATGTGCAGTCAGTGTAAACTTATCCAAAGTATCTGTGACGGCAAGTAGACCCTATCCTTTTGATGTGTAAGGCACCTTTCCTCACGTACCATTGGCGAAGGCATCCAGCGAGAGGTGGCAGGATTTGAGACGATGGGTACTGCAGGCACAAAAAAACGAAAGATTGTGTCTTCAGCGACGATGTGTGTATCTGATTCAATGCAGATATAAGGACAGATATGAAGAAACTAAATTGGCTAACTCAGGCAGATAGAGCAGTCCAGGTAACCCCCGCCAAGAGGGTAGCCTAGCGATTAGCTATGGTAGATGTCTCGGACCCAAGATTAAGAAGGGTCCCTACTGAGCGCAGGGCAAAAGGCAAACGTGATGTGGGGTTCATACGAAGCTGTGAACCCCATAAGAATTCCTCCGAAGTCTGAGTATCGTTCATGCAGAATGCAAGACTCGTTAAAACCCGAGGCTGCATCCCTCCTTAAGGCTTGAGTGATAATTCCCTGTGGATAATCACCGGTGAGAACCCCCATTGTTCCGGTCAAAACGGTAAACATTCCAGGTGAATCAGGGAAACGGAGCTTTGTTAAAGACCTGCAGGTAGTCAATTATGCTGTTGTTCCTCCCGCCCCAACTGTTCCTAACCCTTGTACTATGTTAGCTCAAATTCCACCGGACAGTAAATGGTTCTCTGCTGTGGATTTAGCAAATGCCTTCTTTAGTGTACCGGTACACCCAGAAAGTCACTTCTGGTTCAATTTTCCACTCAAAGGCAAATCGTGTACATTCACGCGACTTTGTCAAGATGACTGTGAGTCCCCCACCATAATTAATGCGGCTCGATGCTGGAGTCTGGAGATTCTTGTTTTAACCCCGGTGTCAGCGCTTCTGCAGTATGTAGACGAATGCTTAATAGCAGCACCAACAGAGGAACAATGTGAGAAAGATACGCTTGCGTTGCTCTGCCATCTAGCCAGGAATGGGCACAAAGCTAGTTTCGAAAAATTACAATTTGTGCAACAACAGGTGAAGTTCTTAGGTCACTTCTTGTCTGAACAAGGGAAGGCCATTGGTCAAGACAAAGTTCAAGCGATCCAGCAAATTCCAAAGACTCACACGAAGAAATAATTGCTATCCTTTTTGGTCATGCGCTCCTACTGTAGAATGTTTATCCCACATTATACAACCCTTGAGGCCCCCGCAAGTGAAATTTCCGATGGCTAAGAGTTGCAGAACCAGAGACCGGAGCAGCTGAATTGAAAATGGCGCTCCAAACCATACCTACACTGGGGATTCCGAATCCAAACAAACCTTTTGTACAAACGGTAGATGCATGACATCTGTGCTGATGCAGGATAATGTGGGAAAATTGAGGCAGGTAGCTTACATTTTGGCTAAACTTAGACCCCGTAGCGGCAGGATTGCCGATATGCCTGCGACCCGTGGCTGCAGCTGAAAAAGTTTGTTGTAGCGTCCAGGGACACAGTCTGCTTTGGATAATTAACCCTCCTGGTCCCACATGCATCCTTACTGGTTTCAGAGCAAAACACAGCATACATGTCGGCAGCACGTTGGCTCAGAAACAATACTGTGCTATTGGAAATGCCTAACATTACAATAACGAGATGTAACGTCCGTAATGCTGCTAGCCTTCTCCCCACAGAAGGAGACGGAGACTCACATGACTGTGTCGCTGTAACTAATAAAATTTGCAGCCCAAGACCAGACGTGCAGGATTCACAAACTTTTTTTGTGAATGGGTCAGCATTCACGTGCAAACGGACAGGCCAGAATTGTGTTTGGTATGCTGTCGTAACTACTCATGAGGTAGTCAAAACGGAATCACTCCCTTGTCATCTGTCAGCTCAAGCAGCGGAGCTGATTGCCTTGACTGAGGCATGTAAATTGGCTGAGTGAAGGATCGTGAATAGTTACACCGACAGCAGATATGCATACGGGGTTGTACATAATTGTGGAACTCTGTGGAAACCCAGGGGCTTCTTGACCTACTCTGGAAAGCTCAAAATACACCGTGGCCTGACGTCTGACCTCCTGGAAGAGGTCATACCGCCTAAATCATTCGCTGTCTGTAAATGTGAAGCCCACACGAAAAAGTACGATTCCCTTTCTCAAGGCAATGCGAATGCAAACTCAGCGGGAAGGACGGCAGCCCAGCAGCCGCCAAGTGATCAGTTGACATGTGTATGTCAAATATTTGTAATCCAAAGCAGACTAATGGGAGGTCGAGTCGCAGGCCACGCCGAAGGACAAGCGTGAATAGACAATGGCAGGGTGCAGAATGAGGGAATGAGTGTGGTGTGGCTCCATTGTTAAACCCTGTCAACGCGATCATTAATCCCATTCCATGCCAATTAACACTCAGTGAGGACCATGTGTCAAAAGGGGGGATGTACCGAATAAAGTGGTATGATTTTATCTTGATATGTAATATGGTTTCCGTGGTCGAATCTGTAACTCCTCTTCTGACATGGTGCAATATAAGTTTCCAAAGGTCATCTTAGACAGTCCGGGACTGAGGTGCAGAAAAGAACAAATATTTCTGGGTTTTATTTTTGGAGCTTGCTGTGTTTACATTCTCCCCGCCTCACTCTATGGAGAAGGACTTATAAACTCCATTCCTGTCAGTCCAGGTGAGACACTTTGTGACGCGGGTAGTTTCATTGGCAAAGAAATGACATTTATCGCCATGAAGCTTTCTTTCACCCTATGCCTGCCCATTCATTCAATTTGATCACTGCTGTTCTGAAGAATTTCACCTCTGCTCTCCTGTTGTTATTCCGTAATTCGAGGGAACCTCGAACCGAATCCCAACATCATATTAATTTTAGGTTGTTTATGTTACATCAATGACCAGATCAGAACAAGCTAGCAGGGAGTTGAATAACACATAAAAGATTTTTAAAATTCCTTCCAGAAAATTAACCGACTGCAGAGTCAGAATATGAGAAATGTCAGACTGCACTGATATTTCGCCCATTTCACAATGCACAGATACTCCTAGACGAGTTCAGGCTTTGCAAAATGTTTATTTATAATTGTGACAATTCCCTGGGACAAATCCTCCCTCAATCGACAAAAATGTATGTTACCAAAAACTATTTCAGTTCAGATTAAAATCGCTCAGGATAAATTCCATCAACCCAAAGTTTCCTGTGCCATGTCAATTAAAGTGTATCCAGATGAGGTTAGATCTCCCAGCCTCGTCTCCCACAGCTCCCTATTCCATGTCAACAGAAGTTGCGCCGGCCTAGTTTGGAGCTCCCAGCCTGGGCGTTTCACGTGCCTCTCTGCCTTTATAGAAGGACTGCATGCTCACGGACTTGGTCACTGGCAGAAAGAGTAGACATTCACGCGTTCATTCCACTCTCAATTTCCGATCGGATCTTCACCATTGCGTCACTAAATTTCTCTGATTCCAGACCTGGAAACTGGTGTGATTGAAGTGTGCGACCTTAGTTGCTACCTTGACTCGAGGCACTGGGAAAGTAACGGTGTGAAACTTCGTTGTTATTGAAACTTACATTTCAACAATTTGTGTGCTACGCCTGTACATTTAATCTTTTCTTGAAATCTATCGAACTCAGTCTTCAACATTCTCAATGATGGAATCTCCACAGCCACTGAGGACATCGAAGATGACGATACAACCCAATCTCAGTCGGTTATCCTCTTGTGCATGTGGTGCTATTCCTCGCCGACCTCAGACATTGCATTTGTTGCTTTTACTGTTGAGATTTTCATGTGATCGTCTCGTGGTTCGTCCTCTGCATTGTGGCTGCAGCAGCCTTCATTCAAATCCGAGTATCAGTAATGCGCATTTGTTCCATGTTACTCCACATAACCCTTGCAAAACAAACGCAGAAAGGAAACAATCAATTTTTAAGGTTAAAATGCTCTCGAAGGTGATGATATTTTTGCTTCAAACTTTATCTGCACCCAATATCGGAGAAGTTTCTCCCTTTCCCAATCACTATTCTTCATTTCCATCCCTCCTCCCACGTCACTGGGGCATTGCACAAACTAACATTCACTTTCACATTGACACCGTTAAGTTAGTGTTGCAGCTGTCACTCTTGTTGGGTGAACTTGCCCCAATACCACCATGAGGATCTTTAAGCCACTTAATGCAATCAGATAATGTGGTTGGGTTATCAATCCTCATGTAAAGTGTTTGATTTGCATGGACCAGAGTTCATTTGAGCACTGGGTTCTTAAAAAAGACACAGAACAGTATCGAAGAAAAGAGACTTTATTGGAAAAGACTTATGTTTGTGAATTCCCCACATTTATTTCAAGTCTTTACTCGTCTCTCGCTAGAGTGTTATGTACAATGCTGCAATTCACATAAAAGAAGCGATATGACAGCTGTGGAAACGGTGCAGAAGTGATTTGCCAATATATTGTCAGAATTGAAGAACTTCAGCTTTAAAGAGTTTAGACAGACTGGCCTTGCTTTTGTGAGAGCAGGAGAGATTGAGAGGAGACAGTATCGAGATGTAGGAAATAATGAGGGGCATGGATTGGGTACACCGAACGAAATATTTCTCGATGATGGATGGATCAATCAAGCATAGATTTAAGATAAGAGTCATAAATGTTCGAGTAGCTCAACATTAAAAAAACTTTATCAGCTAGGGAATGGTTGGAATCTGGACATCACTGTCTGTATATGTCAGAGCGGCAGAAATTCTGATAATCTCCAGAGATACTTAACTGTGAATTTGTAATGCTTAAGCCATACAACGTTAAATGATTGAAAATGAGATGAGGATAATCAAGCAGGTGTTATTGACAAGAACATGCACAAGTAGCTTGCAGGCTCAGTTAGCTCTGACATCCACCGTGTGGCGTTTTGTAACCTCAGTTGTCACGTGAGAGGCCAGGGTTCATTTTCCTGCTGGGGCGACTCTGACTGTTTCAGGGTTTCAAGGTTTGTGTAAAGATCTGCAGTTCCGGTGAAGGGTGCAGATGGTGTGGGGATGTTCGGTGGTTTCGGAAGTTGGTTTGCGGCTGTTTCCTCCCCTTTCTCGGTGATATCCTCAAGGCAGATGAAACTGTGGTGAAAAGCTGCTGTCCTGCAGCGTTTCGAATTGGATTGATTTATTTCCGACTGCTTTCAGTGGCTAATACTTGTCGTTCTTTGCATGTCCCAGTATGTTGGGTCCAGAGCAACATATTTTTTGATGGAGTCATTGCATGAGTCTCGTCATTTTAGAAATTCTCTGGCTGCCCTCTGTTTAGCTGGCCCTATTACTTTTGTGTGGTCCCAGTCGAATCTGTTGTCCTCGTCATCGCTGTGCATTGCTACACGGAACAGCTGGTTGTGTTGTTTAGAAATCTTCCAGAAATATTTTGCAACAATAGATAGTCCCGCGGATTCATTGTCAAAACCAACGCAAGGAGGACATGCCTTTACCCAACAAACCCATCTCTCCACATTATAGTTAAAAGTATGTCTCGGCACGTACAGCCAGACTCCTCTGGCCACTCGGATGTATGAGACAGAAACCGAAAGACAATATTTGACAACAACTCACCAAAAAATGGACCAAATACCCATCAAAGGCAGGACAAATTTGGACAAACAATGTTGCCTGTAGTGACTGCAGGAAACATTATAAAGGACAGACAACTCACGATACGCATTCTTGAAGATCAACTTGACACGAAACACCACTGCCAGGTGTCTGCAGTAGGTTGACTCATGACACTGAGTGTCGCTGATTCCGTGGCTGGAAGCTCGGATTGTGTGACAGTCTGCAGCAATGGAGAGTGCGTTGCTGAAAAATACGGCAGATTGGGCAGCATTCAAGAAGCAGGAGAATGGATGGTTCTGACATGAATACTTCATCAGGCATTCGGCCAAAACATCGATTCTGCTACTCCTCGGATGCTGCCTGACCTGCTGTGTTTTCCAACACCACACTCTTGACTCTGATCTCCAGTATCTGCAGTCCTCACTTTCTCCTCCGTCTGCAGCATTATTTAGTTTCTTGTGTGAGGGAACTGTTGAGATCACCAATGTAAAATTCGATTGCTGATTGAGAAATACAACCAGGGCCGCAGCCCAAGAGTGTTTCTGTTGTTTTGAGTTTCCTGGCTGCTCAATGTGTGCTTCTGTGATCGCGCAATTGGCAGTAATCTGGGGAGCGGCTGCAGTTATCTGTGTTTACATCCTAGATGCTATTGATGCTGTTTGATTTGTTCTTGATTTGTGCAACAGTAACACAGTGACGGATCAATTAATATTGCAAGACGGCAGACAGACGTGGAAAATATCGAGGTTCTGGTGATATTTGATCAGAGATTACCGAGATTCAGGAGAAACGAATGTTGAATTCTTTCGGGTCGTGATGAAGAACAACCAGGGAAATAAGTCACCAGCGGGTACAGTTTACAAGGGCACTCACAGGAACCAAAATGCGAAATAAAACGTACAAAATGACGAAGACAGATGAAGGATGAGAGTAATCATGAGTAATCTGACTTCCACTCCCCAGCTCCCCTATTTCCCACACCCAGCCCCATTGTAAAGAAATGTTAGAGAGCCATAAACATCAACGTCGTCCATTGGAACGATCCAAGTCTTTTCTAAATTTTCGATGCGGCTATTAGTTTGTTATTTTTTTCTTTCCTGGAAAACCATCTCTTTCGTTGTTAGCAATCGGAAAGGAAGCCATCCTTTTTGTAAGGGAAATAATATGATACTAAATTTTGTTTGTGCCACGTGTAAGATTCCTCTGTGTCACACGTTTCTTCTACTTTCTCTCGATTTTAACAGTACCTTGTCTTTTGACTCTTCCGACCAAAGTGCATGACCTCATAATCCGGACATGAAACTGCATCTGACAAGTTTTTCCCCACTCACCCAATCTATCTATATGCCTATGCAAATTGCCACGATCTCATCATAACATGCGCTCCCACGCGTGTGTATTGTCAGCAAATTTGGACACATTTCACACTGCCACTTGCTCCATGCTATTAACAGAGAGATAATTGAAGCCTTGAATATACCCAGTCTTGAAAGGCCTCGGCTGTAAATACTTCTACATACTTGCTACCCACTGAATGTGAGAACATCGTCTTCATTCATTTCTGAAGTGTGCAACCCCTTCCCCTGAGATTGGGATCTCCGGTCCTTCACTATTCTGGATATTAAGTAGAGCAGAACAATCTTTTAAAGTAAAACATAATCTCACTGGCGTCTCCAGTGCCAGTTCTGAGTTTTCTTTTTTGACCTCTGTTTGAACAAACTGCCCTGATTGGCACATTATTATTGACAATGACACATCTGCTTCACAGGTGCTTCAGTGCCTGTAATTGGAGTGGAGCTGAAAGGCGCGATAAAAGTGCATCTTTATAACCCGACCATTGCCATATTATTAATCTCTCTGCTCATGAAAATGGATCCTTCATATCCATTCCATCTGTCATCAATGCCGAGTATGTTCCCCTCACAGTTGAGTTTAAACGATTTCTTGTTGGATGAGTTATCTCTGCAACTCCAGAAAAACCGTCTCAACAACTCGATATGTTCTCAGGTCTGCTCATTTCTTGACATACAGGAAACTTGCGTTCTGAACCCGAAACGGATCTGACTCAAAACGTTATCTCTGTCTCTCTATCAACAGATGATAAAAAACGCATGGGATATATATAGGTTTCACTGAGTTGATTTGAAACAAGTTGTGTTTTTCCATGAATCGTCTTCACTCCTCGTCCCCTGTCAATTGCCCTGATAAGAGGCAGCAGTTCCTCCTGACCATTTACTCGCCCATCCACACCTCTTTCTCCCACATCATTATAAACGTCCCCAATAAATCTCCCATTAATCTTCTTTGCTCCAAACAAAACATTCCCAGAGTCGTGAATCTCTCCAGAAAAGGAGTTTTATTTATCTCTCTACATGGTGCAAAGCAGAGGATTGTGGAAAGATTCTGGGAACATGTTGCCACTTGTCAAGTGGGAAAACTGTCAACAAGCAAAACAGAAATCCCAGCCTCGAACTTTGTGAATCTTTCGATATTCCTTTGGATGCGGATTCAGAGGAAAATGAAGGGTGAAATGGCCGACTGGTCAGAGACAGTTTTGAAAATTTTCCGTTCTTTCGGAGGCCGGTCCTTTGACTCTGATGTACTCCGGACATGAACTGATCTGTGACATTGATGGATTCACGTTCCTGCACGTCAGGATGTTAAATCTCATCTCATCTCCGGGGCAATTAGAAAACGCGGGAACAGATAGGACACTGAAAGGCTGGGAGTGAGACGATCCCAGGAGGAGGATAACTGATTTCCGGTGTCTTGCGTGTGTCTATAAAGGGTGGGATCAGACTATTACCATGTCTTCACCGTGAATTGCCCAGGATTTATTTTGGAAAAGTCATACTAATTAAGGATGATTGTCAATATGGGAGGAGCAGGCTGCAGCTTGCATTGCGGATCAGTGATGCCATTGGCTCATCAGTCTCTGTGACAATGTTAGTCAGTGCGTTCGGCTCTTCACTGACAGGTTGCTGTTCTCCCACGAGCCAGGAACAGAGCGACAGCTGTTCTCACACAACCTGTTTTTTTTTGTCCGCACAGTTCCGGGTTTTTATTGAGGTCAGAAAAATATTCCTCATAAGTCTCGAAGGGAGAAGGTTCCAGTTATCGGAAAGCTGGTTCCCGGTGACATGCACGTGTCTCCAAAGTGTGAGATCAAACTGTTCCCATTGTCCACAATGAATGCTCCAGGATTAATTTTGGAAACGTCAAACAAATTGAAGACAATTTTCATTATGCGAAGGGCAGGCAAAAGCTTGAATTCACTGACAGTTTGCTTTAGGAGATCCTGCAAGGGACCTACTACAAGGGACTCCCCAGCCTCTATGGAGTAATTAGTCCTCTCTTTTGGCTGTTAACCAGAGGGTGTACCCACGCATGGACCGGCCGCTGTTCTTATCCATCCGACTCCTTTGCTGTGCAATTTCGGATTTTTAATAGGGTCAGTAATATGTACCCAAACGGAAACCAAATCCAGTGAAGAACCACAAATGCGTTTCTGTATTGTTGACTGGCTCGTGAAGGGTTGTGGACACTCGAAATCTCAAACAAAAACAGAAACTGCTCAAGGAACTTGGCAGGTATGACATTACCTGTGAGAGAAAATAGAGTTCTGAGAAACTCCTGGAGAAGCTCCGAATCGTTGTCTCTGTTTGTCTCTCCCCAGATGCTGCCAGATCTGTTTAGTTTCTCCTGCAATCTCTCCCTTTCTTTTTAACTGAATGACCATTTCAACCATCGAGATTGATTACACAGACCAAACATGTCCTGACATTTAACCCTGTCGAAACTGTGGTGATTGAATTCAATCAAACCGAACAATGATTGCCTGTCCCTCAGCTCCACAGGGAGGGAGAACTTGAAACAAGTTTAGTAGCACGCTTCTGCAGATGTGGCCAAATGGTTGAGGCGATGGGCATTCAATCCACTGTGGATTCCTCATGCAGTTAAGTATTTTGCTGACTGTGATTGAGAGCCGAGAGTGAACTTGAATTTCAAACAAGAAAGCAGAGAACAAGCACCCTTCAAATCGCAGGATTAGGTGAAATGCGGATACCTCAGATAAGGAACGTTAGGAATCTGCAACCAACCGCCTCTCAGGATGGAAAATGCAAAAAACACCAAAGCAGGTAAGACCCATTCAGTTGTACACTTCCATTACTGAATAGGTTTGCCCCTCTGAACAAAGTGACGCCAAATGAGATAAGAACAGTTCAGGGGACTGGTGCAGACTTAGTGGGCCAAAGGTCATTTTTGTGCAAGACACTTCCATGGCCAACTGCGAGGTGGTCAGTTTGTGAAGTAATAGGACATTCTTTGCAAAATGTCCCTCGGCGAGGAAGGGGTCGAAGCTACTCTCACCTGATATTTCTGACAGTCACGGTATTCATTGGGACATTTCAATTGGTAATAACTGTTACGGTGCATATTTGTGGAATCAGTCTATATGAAAATCAGGACGATGAGACCGTGATGTTTCATTACCCAGCCGAGAGCAAGCCCTTGCAGCTTACATTCCCTGGCTCTGCTTTTGAAATAAAGATTACTTTCTCGATGTGCCTGTGTTTATATCAAACAGCTCATTGACATTGGGACTGGACGTTCAGGGGAAACTGGAGGTGCGACAGGGAGAGACATAGAACAAGACGAGACGTGAAAGTGTTTAGATTTTGCCGTGGGTCCGTTGTTTTATGTGAGGAATGTCTGCTGGGCGCTATCCTGTCATTTCCCAGGAGCCAGAGGGTTTGCTATGGTGGGATTTGTGTTATTGAAAGTTACACATGAGAAGCGTGTTGGACTATTTCAGCTCAGTATCCACTTCATATCACGGCTCACCGCAATGATGCACATTTTCTGCGAAGTGCCTTGTATTCCACTTAAAGCCGCCTTTCTCCGGAGAAACTTGTAGACATAAAGCACATGGAATGGGTATAATCCTGAGGACTCTGTCACTATCGGGGAATGTGCCTATGTGACTGACTCTGTAAGTGAACATGAGAATACGTTCCCCAAAGGGGTTACAACAGTGTTACCAGGTTAAACATCAGTACCATTGTTATGTCATTTAAGATCACAGGGAGAATCTCATTGCTGCAAACCGGGACGAGGATAGATGGATGCCTGATATTGTGCGCTTCACGATAGACGAATGGCCCTTCTCCACTTCTCTCCCACACGCTTTGCAAACACGAGGCCAGAGAGAAACTGACCTGACGAGAAAATCGCTTCACAACCTTCTACTACCAATTTTGCAAAGTTACTTCTATCTTGCCACCTAAATCATTCATTTAAATGTAAAAAAAGTGGATGTGCGCTCAGCCAATGGGACACCTTTGGTAACAGTCCTCCAGTCTTCGAACGACCCCGCACCACCGTTCTCAGCATCCTGCTATTAAACTAATTTTATATCGAAGTGGAAAACTTACATTTAACTCCATGCGATCTAAATTTATGAATTAGTCAACCATGTGGAACCGTGTAAAAGCTTTTATTAAAGTCCAAGTGAGCAAAGTCTCTCACTTTGTCCTCAGTGATCTTCCTGGTTACGCTCTCAAAAACACAATTTTGTGCAAAACCATGCTGATTATACCGATTCATTCCTTGTACCTAAACATTCATATAAATCCTATCGTTCAGAATTGCACCAACCAACTTACCCACGACCATAACCAGACACAAACGTCTATCGCTCCCAACCTTCTCCACGAAATCTTTTCTAAACAAAGGCACATTAGCCATCCACCGGTCATTCGGCGCCCCACTCGTCATAACAGATGATAAAAATATTTCTACGAAAGGCCCAAAGATTTCATTCCCTAACTTTCCACAAGTTTCCGGTATACAGGAGATTAGATCCCAGAGAAATATCCAACTTTATATTTTCCAAGTCGTCCAGCCCTTCCCCTTTTCAATGTGAACTACTTTCAAAACATCAATATTTAGTTGTACCAGTTATTTCGGACCAAGAAGCCCCCACTAATCCTGCGAAGGGAATCACACCCAAACTCATACCTCTACACAATTCTGCATTTCCCATGACCAGAAAACGTCAGCCACACATCTTTAGTCTGGGGAGGAATGTGCAGACTCCACATACACAGTCGTCCAAAGTAGATATTGAACCAGCATCGCTGAGGCTGCAAGACATTAGTACTCACCACTGAGTCAGCCATTATAAACCTCCTATCCACCACTCAAAACATATCATCACTTAGATATGTGGCCTAGACCTGCTCCTAATGTTCCAAATGCATCTGTCCAGAGCATCCGATTGACTGAGGTGTAAACCTCTGCCCATGCTTTCCTATTCGCTTGAACTGAACGCCTGCATTGTATTTGCCTTCCTAAACACCAACTGAAACTGCATGTTAAACATAAGAGAAAATTGAACTTTGAATTCTTTCTGCTTTCAGAAAATTGTCTATGCCTCTACTCTTACCACCAAACATATGACCTCACACTTTTCCACAAAGTATCGCAACTGCAACTATTTTTTCAAAGCACTCCATCCGTTCAAGTCATTCTGCAGCATGCCCGCTTCATCAATAAGGTCTGGCCTTCCACCTATAATTGTGTCTTCTTCAAATGGAGCAACAACACCCTCAGTTCCTTTGAATGAATCCTTCATAAACAATGTGAATAGCTGTGTTGCCAACACTGACTCCTGCTGAACTCCACTAGTCACGGGCTGCCATCCTAGAGAAGACCCCTTTACCCAACTGTCTGCCTTCTGCCAGGCAGCCAAGCCTCAATCCATGGTCTCTTATTTAGCAGTTTGCCGTACTGCACCTTGACATATGCCTGGGGAAATTCAAGCTGGTCACCTCCACAGGCTTGACTTCGTCTAACTTGCTCATTACCTACTCAAAGCATTCTAATATATTTGTCAGACGTGATTTCTTCCTGACAACCTGTGCTGATGGTTCATGTACTCTGTAATCCCATCCTTCCAATGACCTTTGATACCATGTTTAACACAAAGCTGATTTGTTTGATTGTTATCTAGAATATTCCAACTTTAATTTCACACCTGAATGTGAAGAATAACAACGTCCAATTGCTGTTGAGATATGTAAAGTCTACGCTGTCTCAGTAGGGTCGATGAGTGAGTGAATTCCTTCCCTCACTGGGATCCTCTATTCTATCAGCAGGGTCGATGAGTGACCTAACTGTTTTGCTCACATGGAGCGGGTAAATGTTTGCTGCCAACTGCAAACCAGATGGTGTACTGAGAGTTGAGATGATCGCTTGAACCTATTCCTGGAATAAATACACTTGAAACGCCTCTCACAATACGAAAATATCAATGGGAAATCAGTCCTACAGAGACTAGAGAGAACATCCCACAGGCTACATATTTGATAGGTCTCTCCACAAAGTGATGACGTTCATGACGAACTGTCCCCAGGAACGTTTATAATGATTAATGTCTTTGCTCAGTGTGAACACGTTGATCACACGTAAGTATTCAGGAACTTGTGCAGCACTTCCCGCAGTCATGGCATTTAGAAAGACCTGTTAATATTGCGAGAAAGGTGATGAGCCATCCGATCGCTCGGACTTTAGAGCACGGTCACACAGATTTGGAATTGGAGAGGTCTCTATTCCGGGTGAGCACGTGGGTGAGACGTCAGGTGTCTATATATCTTAATGGATTCTTATTTATGTGAGCATATTTCTCAGAGATGAAGCACATAGAGGTTTGATAACATTTTCCAAAGTCCGGAGAAATAAAATGTTTCTCATTCGTATGAGTGTGGTGTTCCAATCGCCGGACGGTTTAAAGCATTTTCCGCAGTTCAGCCATTGAAATCGTTTCTCATCATTTTGAACGAGCAGATATCGCAGCAGGTCAGAGACAGAGTGAATCCCTTCCCACAGTCTGAGCAGGTGAATGGCTTGTTCCTGGTATCATTGCGTCCATGGGAATTCCGCTCAGACAGGGAAATGAATCCCTGCATTTCCAAAGTCATTCCTCACTATGACTGCAATTGAGGTGTGTAAGTCTGATAACAGGTAAAAACCTGTTCCACACACACAATAAGTGAACGACTTATCTCACACTGTAACCAGAGCTTTTTCCATAGATGTTCGAAATCTGATCAAGTTGTATTTGGGATAAACTGCGCGGCTTCATCAGATTATGGTGGAGAGGTTGATTTATAAATGTTCCCCTTCTAATATCCTGCGAATTTGATGTTATCCAAAAATGAGAGTGTGAAACCGTCTTTCAAAAGACTCTAGAATCTGTCTGAAGGTAAGGGATTTTCGACACTAAGAATTTGACCAGACTTTTGTCAGAATCTTTCATGCACACAACTTCCACCACAGAGAACGAGTAGGTCAGCATGTGGAAATGAACACGATCACCTCCCTGTTCCCTCCAGGTCAAACAATGTCCTGAATTGTCTGACATACAGTCTTGTTGGAGCAGACATTTCTTACAATTGAATAATTGCAAAACTGAGGCCTCTGACTTCAATCCCAACTCAAAATCCACTGCCTCACCACTGAGTTGGAAGTGTGATGCTGGAAAAGCGCAGCAGGGCAGGCAGCAACGAATGAGCAGGACAATCGACGTTTTGGACACGAGCCTTCATCAGGAAAGAGGCTTGTGAACCGAGGGGGTAGAGAGACAAATGGGAGCGGGTGGGGCTGGGACAAGGTAGCTGAGATTGTGATAGTTTAATGGAGGTGGGGAGAATGATGATAGGTCGCAGCGCAGGCTGGAGCAGAGAGGTGAGATGGAAGATGGACAGATAGGATAGTTCATGAGAGCGGCGGAAGCCCTGGACATGAATAAACTTGGGTGTGTGGGAGGGAGAGTTGACTGTTCAGCCAGGAGCCAGTGGCGTTGTTTGGTACGGGTGTCCCGGAGATGTTTTCCGAAGCTGTCTGTAATTAGGCATCCGATCTCCTCTATGTCGAGGAGAATGCAAAGGGAGCAGTTGATACAGGAAATGACATGCGTGGAAATGCAGGTAAAATTCTGATGGACATGCAAGGGTCCTTTTGGGCCTTTGACAGAGTTGAGGGCGGAGGTGTGGGTGTATGTTTTGCAAATCCCGTGTTGGAATGAGAAAGTGCTGGGAGGGGAGGGTGGTTTGGTGGTAGCGTGCAATTTGTAAGTGCGTGGAAGAGGGAATGATCTTTATAGAAAATGGATAGGGGTGGGGAGGGAAGCACATCTTAATTGTTGGGGTACATTTGCAGCTGACGGAAATACCGGAGGATGACATGATGCCTAAAGAGGCTGCGAGATTTTAAAGTGATGAAAAAGGAAGTTCTGTCCTCGTCATATTTGGAGGGATGGGTTTTGGGAGTGGGGTTGAGGGAAGTGGATGAGATGAGCTGGAAGGCATTATCGACGACGTGACAGGAGAAAATGCCTCGCCACTGATTCAAATTTCAAATTATTGTGTTGCTTTAGCAAATGTTCTGACAGGAGAGAAAAGTAAGGAAAAACAGTCACTTCCCAGTCAGGGATTGATCCATTATGCGACAACCAACAGATTCCCTTTTGACTGAACGAGCTCCCATTTTCCCTACATTGGTAATGGCAGTATACAGCATTATAGCGGGCTTTAATGTGTTGCATTGGCTCCAGCATCCTTTCTCAGCATGGACTATACTAGGATATAAAGAGATAATAATGGATTGAGATGACTGGAATGAAAAGACGTCAGGAAGAATGGACAGCATTTACGTGGAAACAATAAAATGGAAAGGAAGCCATCAATGTATTGAGGGGTAATGCCGTTTGAAAAGACAATGCGGGGTTTCATGGGGTAATGGAAAAGACGAATAGATCATGTGGTGTGACACCAGGTAAAACTGAGTTGTGTCCATATGGAAGGTTTCCATGCGATGTGAATTTGGTGAGAGGAAACAGGAGGGAAATTCCCTCATTTGGATGTATCTATATCTCGACTATGGAACTTCAAAACCAGCGACGAATGATAAAGAGAAGTTTGGAGCACGTTTTCTTTTTCCTTCTACAGCTTTGGATTCGAAAACGATTATTTTTTCGCAGGAAAAATTGTTCAGAAGCTGATTCTAAAATATTTGTGAAGACGCGTGTAGACACACAAGGAATGAATTACACCGCGACAGGGAGTCTGGGCAGCCAGGATGGGTACGCATTATGTGCACACTCTCTAATTGGTTAACGTTAATTAGAAATAAACCTCATAACACCTGAAACTGCGTACGACTAAGTATAGAATGAGCTGATTATGAGGAAAGGTTTAGCAGTTTGTTCCACGTGAACTTCTAGAAATTGTAAAAAAACTGAGCTGTTATGTTAGCTCAGCATGAAAGGGAAGCCGCGTAGCTCAGTCCGCTGCATTACTGGTTTATGAGAGAAAGTGATGCGAACAGTGTGGGATTATTTCTCGCAATGTCTCAGCATACAGTCAGGATCTTGATCTCCCAATGTTCTGCTTATTTTGCAATTTTAAATATATATGCGCACACACATACATGCATGCGCAAAATATGCACATATATATGTGTGCGTGTGAATTCAGAACATCAGCTTATACTTTAGATGATGGCGACAATCAAAGTGAAACTACACTATCGTGAGTTGGAACAGACCTGCCAATGTGATGCACCTTTTTTCTTTCATCTGTTGCATTGGAAAATTTGGCTGCAATCACAGAGAAGGGAGTGAGTCCATTTGCTGCTCACTCATCTCCCCCAAAAATATCCAGTGACAAGGCACGAAAAATATTCCTGTTGGAATTCTATAATCTTCATAGCAATACTTAAAAACATCGTTATCATTTCGATTCCAGTTTTTCTGATAACATTCAAAATGTCCAATGAGAGAAATCTAATACTTTGTGGATTGTTTTAATGGCCTGTGCGAGCTTGCAGCAATTTTAGTAATATGAAACGAGCTCAACATCCTTTCCAGAATTTAACACAGCGCAGGTTCAGTGGTATGAAAAACGTCATTTTTTCAAAAGTCACCTCTGCATCTCTATTGAGTGATGGATATTCACTCAGGGAGTATTTATGGCTGGTCTTAAGTAACTGAAGTATTTCCCAAGGACAGAACCCTGCACAAAATAATATTTTTTTAGAATAAATGCTGTTTTACTCGATGTTCTTTTGCAATTTTAAATATATATGCGCACACACATACATGCATGCGCAAAATATGCACATATATATGTGTGCGTGTGAATTCAGAACATTAGTAATGGATGGTCGGCCATTTTAATGGTCTTCCTGTAGAATGTGAGAGCTTAGAGATTACAGTAATGTCCCTGAAATGTGGTTAAAATGTGGCATAGTAAAATGTGGTGAAAATCGGTTTTATTGAATGCTGCGTATGTTTACCGTGGTTTCCTGAGTTGATCATAGGAAATGTCATGTCGCCACTGTACTGGGATTTTCCTTCCATCGGCTTCAATTCGTCAGAGAATTCGATTCACTGATATTTCACCAACTTCCTTTGGCATGTTCATAAGACACACCGAACCACACTGCACACAACGACAATAATATTCAGCGTACTGCACCCACGAGCACGTGGCATGGTTTTCATAAACAGTGAAGATTGAATAATGTTATGCAAGGGCAAATTGAAATTCAGTTTAATTAGTAAAGTCGCAAGAATCTAGAGTAAGATTCAAAATGTCAGAAATTAACATTCATTACCTTGGCCAGAATTCAGCCCAGCAAAGGGGAAATCTGCCCCTGAATCCCCAGCAACCATGCAATTGCTTGCTCCATGTGTTCACTTGGAAACCTATGTGGAAGAATATTCAGCCTGAAGGAGAACTTGTGAGAATCCTCCGCTGTCTGATCTAAAGCTGAAACAAGAGCTGTCTATTCCAGCTGGGAGGGAATCGAATTGGAGGTGAGACCAAAATATTAAATGGCCTTTAATTCATGTTATCCTTATTGTGATTGTTTAAACACTTGGGCTAGAAATGGCACAGACACAAAGGAACCCATTCTAAACACCGATCCTGCCCTGCTCCCTGATCCGATATCATCATTGCTGACACAACACTTTTGTGTTTTTTCCAGCCTATCTACAGCATCGTGTTGCCTACTCTATCATAAATAGACATCGAAAATGGAAACCTGTGAGAGGAACATGTTCCGTTTCGAGACAGTTGGGTTTCTGCACGAATACTGTTGGTTTTGCAGTTAAGCAGCCGAGTCTGGTCTGACCACCTTCCCAACCATAAACTAAAACTCGACTCTGATGGGACTCGAACCCACAACCTTTGAATAACAACCAGAGAAGTGATATAGAAGCCTAGCACGCTTTGCATTGCGCCACAGAGCCGTACCAGCAAGCGGGTTTTAAGCACACAAGTTTGCCTTTGACCCATTGCGTTGAGGACACCCATCTCGCATCTGTCTGCCCTCGTCACAATTTCCAGTACCTGTTCCTTATCCACGTGTGCGCTGGCTCTTCAAGTGTTTGGCTACAGACTGCTGAAACATTCTCATGACACTTAGCTTTACCACATGTTCAGATAATGATTTCCAGATAAGAAACACTCGATTGGTGAAAGCATTCTCCCAAAATCTCCTCAAAACATCTTGTCTCCTCTCTTTCATTTATGTCACTCTTTTCCTTCCCAATACAGGCTTATCCCTGTCATACATATCTGTCCTCTTCATAAAATGTGCACGTTAATCAGTTACTCAATCAGCCTTCTCTGCGCTTAGATAAACATCCCCAACCACGGCGTCTACCTTAACAATGGGAAAGGTCCAGCCCTTGCCATTCTTGTCAACTCCTGTGAACATCTCCTCCTGCAATCAGACGCTTCCAGCAGTCTGGTGATTACAACGGACAAGCAAAGTTCCCTGAATTAAACCAAAAAGGTCTGTACAAAATCAACAGCTCTTGTCCATCTCTGATAAGAAAGGGAAGTTCACGTTTTAAGTGCAATGATCTGTCTTCGGAACTGATGGGATGGAAATGTGGGTGAGGAATATGGAAGAGGGCGGACGGTATCTAAAATGAATGAACTCGATGTTGGGTTCTAATGTTTGCATGGTCTGTCAGTAGAAAATGAGTTGCAGGTCTTCCAGCTTATGTTGTGCCTTGAAGGAGCACTGTAGCAGACCAGAGACCGAAATAGTGGCCTGGGAACACAATGTCTCGATTGGAGGGGGGCTGGTAAAGCACAGCAGTTCAGGCAGCATCCGAGGAGCAGTAAAATTGACGTTTCGGGCAACAGTCCTTCATCAGGAATACAGGCAGAAAGCCTGAACGGTGGGAACACAGTGTGATGTTGAATGTTACAGGTGACTCGAAGATCGGGATAGGTTTTGTTGATTCTGGACAGAACTTAAGTGATCTCAGCTATGTCACCGACTCTGTTTTCCTCTCTCCATTGCACAGGAATCACATTCTGAGCAGGAAATACAGTTGCCTCGATTAAATGAAGTGCAGACAAATCTCTGGAAGGGGTGACTGGAAGCTTCCACAGTGAGGAGAGACATCAGAAACCAGCAGGAAATGTAGCTTACTAAATAGAACGTTACAATTCAATACAGGCACTTCGGCCCTCGCTGTTGCAGCGACCTGTAAAAATAGTGTGATGTCCATTGTAATGGAAAATTAGCATTTATTTTGAAACCAATACAAGCAAAGGGAAACAAAGAAGTAAGAACCTGACTTTGCAGATGCAAGTATTGCAGATAGACAGAAAAAAATGTAAAGTTAAACCAACTAATAGCAGACTTTAAAGCCCAGCAAATTACCATATCAACAATCAAGGAATGGGGAAAAAACAACTCCATATCTGGAAAGGAACTCGAATGTTTCAGGTCCCTGACATTGAGATGTTAATAAGAAGAAGCAAATTCTAGACTCAAGGGAAAATGTATTATATGTGGAAGGTGCGCCAGTTTTTGGTAGATACAGGGGCAACATCGTCAGTCCTTAAATCAAGGCAGTTGAGAGAGTCGATGCAATGGATGCATCAGGATTCGTGACACGCGAGATTAACCGCACCCCGATTGTGCGAATGCAGTAATGGTGAAACATTCCAATTTTCGTTTCTGTTCTCGGAATTCTGTCCTTTAAACCTGATGTCTGGCGATCTCACAGTGAGACCGGGGTCGGATTTACGCAGTACCCCGACAGGCTTGCAGGTAATACAAAAAGAAGCTTTACCAGCGCAGGCTGTAAAATACAACTCACGACCCCTGATGCATGGCTATGAGTGGCGATTAAGCCAGAGAGCCATATGTTCAGTGAGGGATTCACTCTCCCAGGAAGCAAGTAACTTTGTTAATCCCATTAACACCGCTTATCTTGCTGGAGATATGTGGAACTGCACAGCATGCATACACCATCATGGCACTTACAAATCATATGAGAAGTATTGTTTCAGGATATTGGTCGAACCAGATCAGTTATTATTGTGCGAATTTTATTAGAATGATCACAGATGTGCAGTTACTGTGAACTGATGCAAAGTATCTGTGACGGCAAGTAGACATTATCTTTTTGATGTGGAACGCTCCTTTCCTCATGTACCACTGGCAAACACATCCAGTAACAGGTGGCAGGAGTTGGGACCATTGGTACTACTAGCACAAAAAAACGAAAGCTTGTGTCTTCAAGGACGATGTGCATATCTGCTTCAATGCAGATATATGGACATATATGGAGAAACTGAATTGGCTAACTCAGGCAGATAGGGCAGTCCAAGTAACCACCGCCAAGAGAGTAGCCTGGCGTTTAGCTTGTCTTGGACCCAAGATTAAGAAGTATTCCTGCTGAGTGCAGGGCAAAAGGAAAACGTGATGTAGGGTTCATGCGAAGCTGTGAACAAAAAAGAATAACCTCGAAGTCTGAGTATCGTCCTTGCAGAATACAAGACTCGTTAAAACCCAAGGTTGTAAAGGGAATTATTCCAGTCTTTGAATCCCTCCTGAAGGCTGGAGTGATAATCCCTTGCGGATAATCACCGGTGAGAGCCCCCATTTTTCTGGTCAAAAAGGCAAACATTCCAGGTGAATCGGGGAAATAGAGATTTGTTCAAGACCTGCAAGTAATCAATTATGCTGTTGTTCCTCCCGCCCCAAATTTTCCTAATCCTTGTATTATATTAGCTCAAATTCCACCGGACAGTAAATGGTTCTCTGCTGTGGATTTAGCAAATGCCTTCTTTTGTGTACCGGTACACCCAGAAAGTCACTTCTGGTTCACTTTTCCATTCAAAGGCAAATCATATACATTCACGCGACTTTGTCAAGATTGCTGTGAGTCCCCCACCGTAACTAATGAGGCTCTGTGCAGGAGTCTGGAGACTCTTCTTTTCACCCCGGGATCTGCGGTTCTGCAGTATGCAGACGAATGCTTAATAGCAGCACCAACAGAGGCACAATGTGAGGAAGATAAGCTTGCATTGCTCTGCCATCTAGCCAGGGATGCGCACAAAGCTAGTTTCGCAAAACTACAGTTTATTCAACAACAAATTACGTTTTTAAGGTCACATCTTATCTGAACAAGGGAAGACAGAGATCAAACAATCCAGAAATTCCAAAGACTCACATGAAGAAACAATTGCTATCCTTTTTGGTCACGTGCTCTTACTTGTAGAAGGTTTATCCAACATTACGCAACCCTTGAGGACCCCCGAAGTGAAATTTCCCATGGCTAAGAGTTGCAGAACCAGAGTACGCTGCAGTTGAATTGAAAATGGTGCTCCAAACTTCACCTACACTGGGGGTCCGAATCCAAACAAGCCTTTTGTACATACGGTAGATGAGAAGCGTGGCTGAATGACATGGGTGCTGATGCAGGATAATGCGGAAAATTGAGGTAGGTAGCTTAAATTTCGGCAAAACCTACACCCCGTAGCAGCAGGATTGCCAAAATGCATGCGATCCGTGGCTGCACCTGAAAAAGATTATTGTAGCGTCGAGGGACACAGTCGGCTATGGTGAATTAACCCTCCTGGTCCCACATGCATTCTTACTGTTTTCCGAGCAAAACACAGCACACATGTCGGCAGCACGTTGACTCAGGCACAATACTGTGCTATTGGAGATGCCTAACATGACAATAAAGAGATGTAACGTCCATAATGCTGTTCTCCTTCTCCCCACAGAAGGAGACGGAGACCCACATGACTGTGCCGCTGTAACGAATGAAATTTGCAGCCTAAGACCAGACGTGCAGGATTCAAAAATTCAGAATCAGGATATGGCATTTTTTGTGGATGGGTCAGCATTCAGGAGCAAACAGACAGGCCAGAATTCTGTTGGGTATGCTGTAGTACACCCACGAGGTAGTCAAAACGGAATCACTCCCTTCTCATCTGGCAGCTCAAGCAACAGAGCTGATTCCCTTCAATGAGGCATGTAAATTGGCTGAGGGAACAATGGTGTATATTTACATCGACACCAGATGTGCATTCGGGGTTGTGCATAATTTTGGAACCCTGTGGAAACACAGGGGCTTCTTGACGTACACTGGAAAGCCCAACATACACCGTGGCCTATTTCCGACCTCCGTGAAGCGGTGCTATCGCCTAAATCAATCGCTGTCTGAAAATGTGAAGCCCACATGAAAAATTATGATTCCTTTTCGGCAAGGACGGCAGCCCAGCAGCTGCCAAGTGCTCAGTTGACATGTGCATGTCAAATAGGTGTAATCCAAAGCAGACTTATGGGAGTTACAGACGTAGGCCGTGCCGGAGAAGAAGCGTTAATGGACAACGGTAATGAGGTAATGGGTGTGGTGTGGCCCCATTGGTAAACCCTGTCTACCGCGATCATTATTCCCATTCTCTGCCAAATAACACACAGCGAGGACCATGTGTCAAAAGGGGGGATATACGACAGTATTTAGGAGCACTGGTACACGAAGGGATTTACTCATTACTCCTGAAAATATTTTGAATGATGGGTTATCTGTGCGACTAATAATGTGGGGAGGGGAATACAGATGATTCAGGCAGAACACCCCCAATCCTGAAGACCCGTTGAACATTTACAGATGTATTTTATTGAACTAATACCCAGCGAAGGGAAAAGGCATTGTCTGATATTAGTTGATATGTTTCCCAAATGAGTGGAAGCGCTCCCCAAGTCTAAACAGGATGCCATTGCAGTAGTCCAGGCTTTGCTAACTGAAATAATTCCGAGATGGGGAATTCCTGAATGGCTTAGCAGCGACATTGTGACACCATTTGTCAATATTTCCCTCGACTGATTACTTGGGAATAAACGTGAGACAACGCTGTGCCGACCATCCAGCGAGCGGTGGCAGTGGAAAGAGAAATGCTACATTAAAAAATAAATTGACAAACGTCGTGAGGATCTCGGGGTGATATGGACAAAGGCACTTCCAATTGTGCTAAAGTACATGAGATCCAGAAGGGGAGGAAGAGCTAATCTTGTCCCGTTAGAAATTTTGTTTGGTAGGCCGCCCAGGACAGGAATTAGCCGAAGACGGAAGGTAAGACCGATAACAGATCACTGTCAAGATAAGATAAGATTAGATTACTCGCAGTGTGGGAACAGGCCCTTGTGCCCAACAAGTCCACCCAGACCCTCCCAAGAGCAACCCATCCAGAACCACTCCACTACATTTACTCCTACACCTAATACGACGGGCAATTTAGAATGGCCAATTCACCTAATCTGCACATTCATTTAACTGTGGGAGTAAACGGGTGCACCCGGAGAAAACTCATGCAGACACGGGGAGAACGTGCAAAATTCACAGAGACAGTTTCCTGAGGCGGGAACACAATCCGGGTCTCTGACGATGTTCGGCAGCAGTGCTAACCACCGTGTCACCGCACAACTGTCTGCACTTTTGTCTCAAATACAGAAGCAAGTGAAGGCAGCACTACCCAATCAGCAGAAGGAAAGATGCACGACCTAGAACCTGGAGACTGGATAGTGGTGAAAGACGTCAGGAGGAAACGCTGGAAGGCGAAGAGGTGGGTGGGACTGTTTGAAGTGCTCCTTACAACACAGTCAGCTGTTAAGATTGGACAAAGAGCAACGTTGATACACACCAGCCATTACAAACGTGTAGCTGGACTTGAAGAGACATCGGACAACACCGGAACCGAGTACGTGCAAGTTATGATTAGAAGACTCACACAAATATGGGGCTTATGGCAGGACGATTCGTGAAGGCAGGGGCGTCTGGGATAAATCCACAGACGGTAGTCTTAACCGAGGATGGTTAGTTGACCTTTACATGGTCGTTTAGTAACCAGTACAACTATAAATGGGACAATAAATATTTATGGAGGGATCCTTACGGTCCCAGTGACTGGCACTTAGTAGTAGCCACCACGGCTGCAGGGACACCTCACACGTGATATAGGTATTCAATTATCAATGAAGGAGGTGCTATGGCACGGGTAATAATAACCAAGTCTCAGAAGAGGGATGAGGAAGACTGGTGGTGTGGAATAGATAGACTTTTCGCCGATATATATGGTGAACATAGTGGTACAGCCCCCTCCCCCCGCGAGGTACATTACAGGAATTAGTTGCACTAGGGCACAGCAACCATCCAAACCAATTAATGGACCAAAACCCGCGGTACTGTCTACTAGCACGACAGTGTTCGTCCCAAATGCAAGGAACGGGCGAACCCAAAGTGACATCCCACAGAAGTGGAATGGTACACACTCGCAGACCCAGAGACGAGACTAGGAGCGAATATTGCGTGGTCTATTCTCTTGTGAGCAGGGACAACGATGGCAATAAAAATGATGAATGGCCTCGCATATAGGGTATAACTGTCAGCAAATGAGACGGAGGAAGGTCTGACCCTCAATAATACTGAGTTAACGGCAATAAGGGAAACGGTGATACTAAATTGATTAGTACTAGACACACTGACGGCCGAGAGAGGGGGCGATTGCAAAATGTTCGGTACCTCAAGCTGTTTTAATATTCCTGATGAGTTCCAGAATATCACTCGTGTAATAAATCATATGAAAGTGGCAACTAGACTGCCTCCCCAGCAGATGACTCCTGCTTCCAAAGGCTTATCTCCCTTTGAGGCGGATGGGGATATTGGATCCTACACGCTCTGCTAGTTGTAGGACTGGTCTTACACGTAATGCTTTGCGTAGGACCCTGCTTGTGTACCTGCCTCCTGCATTTGCTAATGAGTGCAGCGGGATAACAAATGGTAAAACGATCAGAGGCCCTACAGCAGGAAGGTCCAATCACATGGATCACACCACACCGTAATGTTGAAGTGTGTTACATGTGAAGTTTGGGCTTTGTACAGGGCACAACAGAGCAAGTGTTGATACCAACATAAAGCTGTGTTACTGGCAGCTGATGTCCGAGTAAATGTCTGGTGCTCCCTAAGCAGGTTGATGTATAGCTGTCAGGCTCTGTACTTTTTTTGTTGTTGTTATAAAATGACAAAAAAGGGGGGAAATGTAATGGAAATTTGACATTTATTGAAAAAATGTATAAAAGCATAGGAAAAATAAAGAAGTAAGGGCCTGACCGAAATTAGGGGCACGTATTGCAGACAGACAGAAAAAAAATGTAATGGTAAACCGACCTATCAGCAGACTTACAAGGCCAGTTAAACTACCATATCAGAACTCAAGGAATGAGAAAAGCAATTTCATATCTGGAAAGGAAATCGAATGTTCCAGCCTCCTGGCCTTGAGGTGTTTACAAGGAGAAGCATTATGAACCTAATCTAATCCAGATTGCAATTGGTAATCTTCACTTTGTAGCATTATTGTATAAAAGGAATATTTGAAAGTTCTCAGGCGTTCCTTATATGAGTCGTCTTGCCAATGTGTCATGTCCCTTTGCAAAGGTCTCAAATAAACCTCTCTTTTTGCACTTGCTAACATTTGAGTCGAGTCGATTTGATTTCCACGACAGTACAACTGAGCTCTTCAGTACTACATAGAAGCCTGAGTAGTTTGTTGGCAAGAGCAGACGGCGCACGTTATTCATCCTGTATGCTTTGTTAGTGCTTTTGAAGATGGTTGGTTCGAATCCAACCAGAGGTTAAGCTTTTCCGAACTTTTGCTGCCAATGACCATTCTTCTTGACACATTCCCAAGTTCTGCCTCGGAGATTTTGGCTGCAGAAAAGACGTCACAAATCGTGTTACCCCCTCAGGTCTCCAGCGAATCCAAGCATTACCGCTGTTAACGTGGAACAGAAACACAACTGACAAAGATAACTTAATTCCTGGCACAACGAAGCATGACTGCTCTCTGTGAAGCAGTTGAGTCATCTGGGTCATGATCAGCTCGCACAAATGGTAGCGAGGCAATTCCAAACTGTGCTCACAAGCTCACTGGAGCTTTAGTGGACCACCCTTACCTAGAAAGTGCGAAAGTAATATAAAACAGAACAGACTAACAGTGAACCACAAAAAGTGAAGATTACCATTTGCAATCTGCTTTCGATTAGGTTCACAATGCGCAGGTGTCACAACCGGATCAAGTGGGCCGATCACCAGCCGCCCTGTTGAGGACAGAACTGCAGGAAATTAAAGGAATGGAACTCAGTTTCAGATTGCGATAGCCCTTCTTTTAGCCCCAACAACAAAAAACGGTGAGCGGATTCAGTGCAGGATCTGGTTTAACATCATCGGTGAAATAACGATCTCTATTCACTTTCAGAGAAAATGGCGAAGCACGCAAAACACCTGGAATATGACGGGGATATCTCGGCCCCGTATTATGCTGGGGGCCTTTCCAGCTGGATGCTAATGTGATAACTTCAGCGTCAGGGGAATACTGCGTGAATACTGCCACATTGGTGGCTCTGTGTTCTGCCACATCGCAGCGTGGTTTAGAAGGAATGATTACGTTTTATTCTGTTCAACTTCAAGACAGCTCATCGCTGCCAAACCTTGCCAACTTAATCCATTCATACAAGTGGCAAAGCTAGGATTCAATGCTAAACGTTCTTAAGAACCAGGACCTGAAACGTAGCTTCTCAGCTTGCTCAGCCACCCTGTCAGACAGGCTAAAAGCGGAAAGCAAATATCTTGTACCTGATGATACCTTGTGGCATGCTCACAGCGAGTGAGCCTATTCTGCAGAATAAGCAGCAGAAAGGTATTCCTCCACCTGAAAACTTATGCTAACTCTGGAATCCAAGAATGACAGACCACGTAGCGAGGATATTCGAAAAGCGGTGCCGTAACGAGTTGCAACTTTCCTTTTCTTTCTCATTAATCGTGATTTTTCCAGCAGAGCCATGAGCAACTGCAACCTGGCTGTCAGGAGAGTTGGAAACCTGTGTGGGAATCGAGGAGATGCGACTCACTTGCTGTTAGTAAATCAAACGGTTATTACTTACAGATGTACAAAACTCTACACATATTTAGGGAAGTTCAAAGGCGATCTGAGATATGGAAGCAGTAATAACTGTACGTTATTGATCTTTGTTCAGTGTGCGAAATGATCTCCCTCTAGTCTCATTCTTGACTCTTGTTCATGACTGAATCAGACAGAAGGCGTTTCAACAAAGTTGCATTTGATTTGCATTCCTCCACGTCCGTCGTCATACTTTTCTGTAACTCTGTGATATCAAGAAAACAAAATGGATACAATGACATTCGGCACCCTGACCGTAGTTTCCTCAATTTCAGTCGATGGGTTTCAAACCACATGGTAATATGAGTGACTGTACGAGATTGGGAATCAAGCAGTTCACCTGAGTCTGTAAACCTTTTCATTCCTCATCATGACTGAAAGAGGTATAAGCATGTCCAGTGATTCGACACTCGAATGTGTGAACTGCTCCAAAACATGACTGAGGATTTCTGGTTTTGGTTCGCACAGGTTGAGTTACACCAGAGAGGATCCAAATGCGGCATTTCAGATCCTACTTCTGGATGCATTTGACAGAGACTGTACATCAGGATTCCAGTGTTCGCTGTGACAGGAGCAAATAGCTGTTCTCCTTGACACTGAAGCAGGACACATTGACACATTGACATGTAAAGCACATGCCTTAGTACAGGTACAGAAAGGATCAATGTCCGGTAACAGTGCCTTGAAAGTGGACGCCCATCGAGATATACAAATCGAAACATATTGTCAACCAGGGAGAAGAGAATTTCACTTGAGAGTGTGGTGCCTGAAAAGCACAGCAGTTCAGGCAGCATACGAGAATCAGGAGAAACGGCGTTTCTGGCAGGAGCGCTTCATCATCTCCACTCCTCACTTTATCCGAGGAGAGAAGCTGTACAACGTTTCACTCAACAATAAATTGGAACTGTAATTCTTGTCAGTATTGCGAGCAAATTCAAAGCAGGTTTGTTAATGAGAACAACAAGCAGGAATGCTTTGTTCCCAACAATTCAAAAACTTCTGCATGTAACAAGGGAACAAATCAAACTCCTGCTTGGTTTGAATCGAGGACGTGTAGGGTGTGACGTGAACGGACATACGACGTCACAACCGTGTAATTCGTCCAGCACTGAAACTGGCAGCCACTCAATGCACTACCTTGCTGTTTCGAGTAGATCGATGTTGTCCGGGGTTATTAGCATGATCAAAAATGATTGGAGAGGATGTAACAAAAGAGAAGCTGAGCATAAAGTTGGAAGTTGGGAAATATTCAATAAAATGAAGTGTGCAGAAAGGCACAGGGAGATGGAAATCCAACAAGAAGTGTCACTAGTTCTGAGGTCTTAACTCTGTTTTACTTTCCAATATACTCTCAGACCTGCTGAGATTTTACAGCAATTTCTTTTGTTGGTACAGAAACAGAAGATGGGAGAATGATACTGGACCGATCCACTCTCTCTGCTCTGTGGATATTTGACTTCCCTGTCCAACCAGATCACTTCTGTTCCACAGTGAAACCTCACAATCCTGCCCCACCCCCACTCCCTTTACTGATAATAAACTATTCATTACCTAAACCCACACTGGCACACAACAAAATCATTTTCCTTGTGAATTGGGAAACTTCCAGGAAGAGTTTCCTTCGCGTTCCATCAGAACATTCTGAATGAGTTAATTTTGGTTCAGGACAATCTGACATGGAACCATCACTGTCAGTCTCCCAAACAAGTGGCCATTCCCATTCAGCGACTCTGAGCACATTGGGTGATGTACGGCTCGAGTGGAACATGACGTTTTGAAAGGGTCACTGATAGACTTGTATCTGTCACTTCCAGTTAAGTGGAGATAGCTTTCACTGAGAAAGCGATGTGTTATCCAAAACAAGGGAACAGACGTGCCAACATAAGTAGTACTCTGTTGTCATACTGCAAGTGGAATGGAGAGCAAGGATTGTCTTAACGAGGAATGGCGACCACGATGGGGCATGTCCCCACGAGACTCTAGCCAACGCAGGGCCACAGTGGCTTAGTTTATCATTTTATACTGAGCATAATTCACGTGGCACTGCAATTTGCAAGGATTCATTCATTCCTCCCAATCACAAATAACATCATTCATACCTTTCACGTCTCACTGTTATTTCTTCAGAAAATTACAATTTATTTCGCACTTGTAGCGGGATTTAATATTCAATATTAATACTTTAATATTTTTACCCTCATGTTTACGTTGCCGATGTGATTCCGTCACTCTGGCAGATGGAGAATCAATCGGAAAATTACCTAAGGGCACGCAATCATTTCTGATTAGAATGTCGGACACCCAGTCTGCCTGACGAGACACAGTCCTCACAATCAATAGTTTCTTTGTTTTTCCTGCCTACAACTTTTACCAATTGTCATTTCCGAGACAGAAGTTTTGATTAAAAACCTTTCCATGAACAGGAACAATCTTCCAATTTTCTGAAGCTGTTTACAAACGAGACTGGATTGTTTGCTCCTTTCACACGGGAAGAGCCGTTGCTGAGGAAGGGGTATCTCTGAGTTGTGTCCCAGGGCTGAGCAGGAAGCCGCTGATTGAAGCTGTAGTGGCTGCTTTCTGCTGGCAGCGAAGGTTGCAGAGAGTGTGCTCGCATTCTGCTGCAAGTTCCCGTCTCACTCCACGCGGATTCGGGATGAAGGCTTGATGATTGCAATGTCGGTACGTGATCGGTCTCAATGATTGATCTGAAATAATTGAAGCTCTGTGCCTGGGTAAGGTCGAGTCACCAACATTTCAACCAAATGCGCTGACCATTTCAGACACAGAACGTGGCAGAAAAATCGGCTCTCTATGTATCCGAAAGCGAGCTTTTCGAATGGATTTGAGAAGGTTTTGTACAGAAGGAGCACTCACTGTTTTCACAGGCAGTCAATACTTTTCTCGCTTTTATCACTGAAAGGACCAGAGGCCTTCGGTGCCACAAACACTGAAATGAACAATATGAGTGCCTGTGTTTGCGGCTCCTAAGGCCTCTGGTCATTTCAATGATAAAAGCGAGAAAATTACTGACGTGTATGTCATGAATCACTCACACAAATGGCAGAGAGACAATTTCAAACGGTACTTCCAAACACCCTGGGCATTTAGCACTTTGCCAAGTCCCAGAATTTGCTCAAGTAACAGAAAACAAAACAAAACAACAATGAACCATGAAAAGTGAAGATTTCCTATTCCATTCGTCATTAAATTCGGCCAACAATGGTGCCTCCATCTGGTCGAGACAGCCAATCATCAGCCTCCCTCATCAAGACAGTAATGAAGGAAATTAGAGAAGTATAAAAACGTTTTATAACGCAATTGCCCACCGTTTCGCCACAGCAACAAAAATCAGCAAGCAGATTCAGTGCAGGATGTGGCTTCACAACAGCGGTGAAAGAACGACCTCCATCCACTTTCAAGGAAAACGGTGTACAACACAAATAGTCTGGAATAATAACACCCAGCACAGGCTGCTTGGGTCTCGTATACTATGAGTGCCGAGACTTTCATATGAAAAGAGTGCGTTTGTGGTTGTCCATATGATAGTGACAGATGTTGGCTTCGCTGTAACTACTATCCTTGATAGTGTAGGGCTTGATATCCTCACCTTGCACGCGGGAGTTGAGGGTGCCATTCTCTGCGTTAGAAAATCATCGAGTTTTGGAGCAGAAAGATGTGAAGCTCGGGTCCTCGGAGTTGTTGTTGGAAATTTCAACGGAGGTGGGAAGAAGGTTTGCAGCCTTTTCCTTCCCTTTCTCGATGATATTCTCAGCGCTGCAGAAGCTCCTGTGAAACGCTGTGGCCCTGTGGTGTAATGAATTGAATTCGTTTCAATCCCGCTGCTCCCGATTCTTGGGGTTGCACTACATAAGACCCAATATCCATCAGGTGCAGGACAAATGTATTTGATGAGATTCCAACAAGGGACTGCAAGAAACAATATATAGGAGAAAGAGGCGAACTACGTGCGAGCTGCATTCCGAAAGTTAATCTAGCCCATAAAGGCCATGGACAGCTGTTCCTTATATCGATATGCAGGACACTGAGTATCTTTGATTGTGGGAGTTGGAACTGGAATTATCTGACCGTCTGCAGCACAGGTTACTTCCTTGTGTGAGGTAACTCCTGATGGAACACATGTAAAAGTCTATTGCTCATTGAGAAATACATGCAAAATAGAAGCCCAGAGCAGTATTTCTGTTGTGTTTCTGGTGCTGCCCTAGTCATGCCCTACAACATTGTACATATTGTGTGCTTTCTGAAGGTTAAGTGAGTGCTTCTATGATCGTATTTTGGGCGGTAATCTGAGTTTTAACTTCAATAACGTGCGTCTCAACCCAGGTACACCAATGTCTTTTTTGTCTTTCTCTTATTATGTGCAATTGCAACACAATCCAGAATCAATTAATATTGGAAGATGACGCACAGAGGCGTGCGAAAAGCCGAGGTTTTAGTGATATATATGCAATTATTAGAGATTGCCTTGATTCAGGAAATAAGGATGTAAAATGTGTTTTTGTGTTGAGATAAGGAACAGTGAGAAAAGAAGTCAGCAGCAGGTGTAGTTGACAAGCCCACTCGCAATAACCAGAGTGAGAAATAAGACGGACAAGAAAAAGTACTGTGTGTGAGTGCTAAAAGATGGCAGTAATCATGGGTGATCTTAATTTCCCCTCTCCCACTCCCGGTTCTATTGTAAAGAATGTTTGGAGAACAATAATCAATAAAATAAGACAATTGAACAAGACGAGCCATATCTTGGTCATCGATTACTTTACTTTACAGGCGACTTAGTTTCTGTCTTTTCTTGGAAACCACCTGAACCACACTTTTATTGGGTTTCTTTCCATATTAATATTAGCCTGTCTTTTGATTATTCCTAACAAAGTGCATGACATCACACTCGCAACATGAAACTGCATGATTTATCCAATTACTCATACTATCGCTATCTTTTTGCAGATTTTCACGTCGTCATCAAAATAAGCCCGCTCACTGATTGCGTGTTGGCAGCAGAACTGGACACATTTCTCTCTGCCACTTCCTCCAAGACATTAAGACAGAAAAATCATTGACCATTCTGGATTTTACTAATTATATGTTTTCAACTTGAAAAGTGTTCAATTATCACGATTTGGTGACTTCTTATGAGTAGACAGTGGACAGTTAATGCTGATTTATTACTCAACACCGTGAACTCTCTTATTGTGCAATGACCTTTTTTTTTGGCTCCTAATTGAGTACTTGATAGAAATTCGAAAGGACTATACCGAATAGCTCCTTTGATTAGCTCTGCTGGTCATGTTAGCAAAGAAATCTGGCAAATTGGCAAGTGTGATTTTCCTTTCAGTAAATAATGTTCACTCGGTTTGACTGCAAATCTCTTCCAAACGTTGTGTTTTATACATTTTAAATGGTGTCTAGCATTTTCCAAATGACAGCAAAGAGATTGGAGGAGATAGAAGCAATTTAGCCCAACAAGTCGGTGGCAGTTTTCAATGATATCACGGCTTATTTGTATAATCCTCAACTGCACTTTTCAGCCTTATCTCCGTAGCCCTTGATTGCAGAATGCACCCCGTCTTGACAGACCTCTGTTGGATGCATTTCCACAGACTTGCTATCCTCTGAAAGAGAGAATATCTTCCTCACGTCAGTCTTACATATTTGACCCCTTCTGCAGTGATAAGGCCCACTGGTCCCACATCTTCCACATCTGTAAATCAGAGCAGAATAAACACCTGAAGGTGGGGCTTCACTCTGCAGAGCCAGCTGTGAGTATTTGAAACATTTTCATATCTTGACCTCAGATTATTTAAACAGACATGAATTGCACATTAGATTTGCCAAAAGTGAATCTTCTTCAAAATCACTTTGAGTCATAGAGTCATAGAGATGTACAACATAGAAACAGACCCTTCGGTACTACCTGTCCATGCCGACCAGATATCACAACCGAATCTACTCCCACCTGCCAGCACCCGGCCCATATCCCTCCAAACACTTTCCATTTATATGTCCATGCAAATGCCTCTTAAATGTTGCAATTGTACCAACCTCCACCACATCCTCTGGCAGCTCATTCGATACACGTACTACCCTCTGCGTCAAACATGGTGATGTTTGATTTGGAGAGAACTGAGGAGTTTCGTTGAGGGAACTGCAATCATGGATTACCATAGTCATTGAGTCCCCCAGCACGGAGAAAGACTCTTTGGTCCAAACTGATCCATGCTGAGCAAAATTTTCATCCACTCTCACCCCACTTCCGTACACTTGACACATATCCTTCCAAACCTTTCCAATCCATCTAGTTGTCAAAATGCCTGTGAAATGTTGTTAATGTAACCGCTTCAACCACGTTTGCTGGCATCGTATTCCAAATGCGTACTACTCTATGTGTATAAGATTTGCCTACCAGGTTTCATTTTATACTTTACGCTCTAACTTTAAACTGGTTAAACTTATTTCAGCAAGGCTTTCGATAAGGTTACCCACAGTAGGCTATGATACAATATTCGGAGGAATAGAATTGTGGGAGACATAGCAGTTTGGATCAGGAATTGGATGGCTGAAAGAAAACAGAGGGTTGCAGTTGATGGAACATGTTCATCTTGGTTTCCAGTTACTAGTGGCATACCGCAAGGGTCGGTGTTGATACACTTCTGTTCGTCATTTTTATATATAACCTGGATGAGGCCTTAGAAGGGTGGGTTAGTAAATTTGTGGACGACACTAAGGTCGGTGGAGTTATAGATAGTGACGAAGGATGTAGTAGGTTGCAGAGAGACACAGATAGGATGCAGAGCTGGGTTGAGAGGTGGCAAATTGACTTTAATGTGGAAAAGTGTGAGGTGATACACTTTGGATGTAGCAATCGGAATGCAAAGTACTGGGCTAATGTTAAAATTCTTGGGAGTGAAGATGAGCAGAGTAATCTCGGTGTTCATGTACACACATCCCTGAAAGTTGCCACCCAGAGTGACAGGGTTGTTAAGAAAGCATACAGTGTTTTGGCCTTTATTAATCGAGGGATTGAGTTCTGGAACCAGGAGGTTATGCTGCAGCTGGAAAAAGCTCTGGTACGGCCACGATTAGAGCGTTGTGTACAGTTCTGGTCACCGCATTATAAGAAGGATGTGGACGCTTCAGAAAGGGTGCAGAGGAGACTTACAAGGATGTTGCCTGGAATGGAAGGAATGAGGAAAGGCTGAGGGCCTTGAAGCTGTTCTCGTTCGAGAGAAGAAGGTTGAGAGGTGACTTAATAGACACATATAAGATAATCAAAGGGTTAGATACGGTGGACAGGGAGAGCCTTTTTCCAAGTATGGGGACGGCAAACACGAGGGGACACAACTTTAAGACAGATGTCAGAGGTAGTTCCTTTACTCTGAAGGTAGTAAGGGTATGGAATGATTCGTTGTATCGGTAGTAGATTCGCCAAGTTTAAGTGCATTTAAGTCATCATGAGACAGAAAAATGGACGTACAGGTGGGATGGGCTTCAGATTAGTCTGATAGGGCGGTGCAACATCGAGGGCCGAAGGGACTGTACTGCGCTGTCATGTTATATGTTCTATGGTGCTCTCTCGTCCTTGATTCCAGAACCACTGGAAAAACGATTACAGCACCGTGTTCACCGTATCCATACCTCTCATAACCTTATGCAAGTCTCAGCCTCCTGCACACTAAAGAATAAAAAAAGGCCCAGCTTGTCCAGCCTCTCCCTATTACATCCCTCAGATGATAGAGGCCTGGCAAAATGCTTGTAAATTTCTTCTACACTCTTTCCAGTTTAACAATCTCCTTCGTTTCACAAGGTGACCAAGACTACAATTCTCCAAGTGCGCCCCTCCCAAAGTATTGTACAACTGCAACATAACTTCCAAGGAGCAGGAGAACCGACGTTTTGAGCATTTTCCCAAAACGTGCATTCGCCTGCTCCTCGGATGCTGCCTAACCTGCTGTGCTTTTCAAGGACTACACGCTGACTCTGAACTCCAGCATCTGCAGTCCTCCGTTTCTCCACCCTGCAACATCTCTCTGGCACTTCACTCATCCCTGGAACATCTGGATAACAAGGACAACTACATCAGACTTATGTATATTGGCTTTCGCTCTTTCTTGAACACCATAATGCCAACAAGACTCATCGACAGAATCTGGGTCCTTGGACTCTTTCCTCACATCGAGAACTGGATCCTTAACTTTCTGACCTGCAGATCACAATGAATGAGGATAGTCGGTTACTCCTCCTCTACAATAATCCGCAATATTGGTGCCCATCAAGGCTGTATACTCAGCCCCCCTCCATATTTCTTACCCTCTCATAATTGTACCGCCAAATTCAGCTCTAACTCCATTTTCAGATTTACTAATAACACCACCAGAGTGATTAGATTAGATTAGATTAGATTACATTACAGTGTGGAAACAGGCCCTTCGGCCCAACAAGTCCACACCGACCCGCCGAAGCGAAACCCACCCATACCCCTACATTTATCCCTTACCTAACACTACGGGCAATTTAGCATGGCCAATTCACCTGACCCTGCACATCTTTTGGACTGTGGGAGGAAACCGGATCACCCGGAGGAAACCCACGCAGACACGGGGAGAACGTGCAAACTCCACACAGTCAGTCGCCTGAGGCGGGAATTCTATCCAGTCACTTCGTATGGTCACTGCTAAGCCCGTGCTGCAAGAAATTACAGAGATGGTGTACCTAACCCAATCCATCACGCAAATCACATTTCCTTCCATCGACTCAATCTTGACTTCCCACAGCTTCAGGAATGCAGCAAACACAATCAAAGGCCCCTCCTTTCCAACCGCAATCCCCTTTTCCAACCACTTCCATTGGACAGAAGATGCAAATGTTTGAAAATATGCATCAATGGATTCAAGAACAGTTACATCCTTGCTGTTATCAAACTTGTGAATGGACCAGTCACATATAGAGTTAATCCTTCTCTGCACCTGGTCAAAAGCTGTGACAATTATTAAACTGATGTCCTTATGTAAGGTATGATTTGTACTGAAGAGAATGCAACACAATATTTTTCACTGTTTCTCAGAATGTATTACTATCATAAAACAAGCAAAATGAATCTGCATACCATACGTTTGGGGCTGGTCTCCTCGATAACACCTTAAACCTAGGTCTCCTGTGGTCTGTGTAAAAGACTTCCACTATCCATTACTTCCATGCCTGTCATAATTTCGAAAGGATCTATTTAGTCACCCTCAGCCTCGATGGTCATGTGAAAGAAATGATTTATTATATTGTCCCGCATCATTTATGATGGGAGCTGGCAGGACTCCAGAGTTGATGTCTGATCCGTGAGTGATGAAGTCAATTAGCCTTGTCTATCCGTTGCTTCTTATGGTTTCTGGCATGCAACTATTTCTGTGTAGTAGCTTCACTAGGTTGACACCTTACGTTTAGATATACCCAGTGTATGCACTCATAAAACATAGAACATAGAAAAGTACAACACAGAACAGGCCCTTTGGCCCACGAGATTTAATCCCAATGTCAAATATAGTAAATTAATCTATGCACCCCTCAACTCACTGCTATCCATGTGCATGCCCAGGAGTCGCACCAATGTCCCCAATGACTCTGCTCCCACCACCACAGCTGGCAACCGATTCCATGCATTCGCAACTCTCTGCGTAAAGAGCCTATCTCGGACGTCTCCTTTGTACCTTCCTCCTAATATCTTCAAACTATGACTTCTCATACGAGCCAATCCTGCCCTGCGGAAAGTTCTCTAGCAGTTGATTCTATCTATTCCTCACATTGTTTTATACACCTTGATCTGGTCTCCTCTCTTCCTCCTTCTCTCCGGAAAGCAGCGTCCGAGCTAATTCAATCTTTCTTCATAAGGCAAGCCCTCCAGTCCAGGCAGCATCCTGGTAAACCTTCATTGCGCTTTCTCCAGAGCTTCTGCATCTTTCCTATAGGAGGGCGAACAGAACTGGACACAATATTCCAAGAGTGGTTTCACTAGGGCCTTGTTGAGCTGCAACAAAACCTCGCAGCTCTAAAACTCGATCGCCCTTAATGAAAGCCAAAACACCATATGCTTTCTTAATAACCCTTTCCACTTGGGTGGCTACTTTAAGGGATCTATGTACTTTCAACCCAGATCCCTCTATTCCCCCACATGCCAAGGATCCTGTCTTTAATCCTATATTCAGCATACGTGTTCCACCTTCCAAAATGCATCACTTCACGTTTATCCAGGTTGAATCCATCTGCCATTTTTCAGCCAAGTTCGACATGCTATTAATGTCGCGCTGCAGCCTGCAGTAGTTGTCCATACCGTCGACAACACCTGCAACCTTAGTGCCATCTGCAAATTTACAAACCCACCCTTCAACCTCCTCATCCAAGTCATTAATAAGAACTACAAAGAGCAGAGGCCGAAGAACAGAGCTCTGCAGGACCTCACTCAACACTGACCTCCAGGCAGAATACTTCCCATCTACAACGACTCTCTGCCTTCTCTCAGCCAGCAAATTCTGAAACCAGATCGCCAAATCTCACTGTATGCCATACTTGCTGACTTTTTGAATGAAACTCCTGTACTCTTCATTTGACCAGGTTTGATCGCTGGCTCCAAGTCATAACCCTCACATTCATCTGCTTCCTCTGCCCTTCATTTTCTTCGTAGCCATGTCTTTGGAATGTACTTTCTTTTGAGCCTTCTTAAATTTGTACAGTGCATCCTGGAGGCTGTAATTGAATTACACCATGCAGAAGGACTGGTTAATAAGGTGCCTCCCGTGTGGCACCTTATCAAAGGCCTTTTGGAAGTCTAGATAGACCACATCCACTGGTTTTCCCTGGTCTAACCTACTTGTCACCTCTTCAAAGAATTCCAACAGGTTTGCCAGGCACGACCTCCCCTTACTAAATCCATGTTGACTTGTTCTAATCCGATCCTGCTCTTCCAAGAATTTAGAAACCTCATCCTTAATGATATACTTAAAAATATTTCGATGAACTCAGCATTTCGGAATGCTTTTCACGTCTAAATGAAGACCTTGTGAAGTGTATTCACTTATATCAGAGAAACAACAGTCCTACAGTGAGAGCACAAGATTGTGCTCTCATCAGCGTGAACATGTTGATGGGACCTCAATTACTGGAAACTTATAAAGCATTTCCAACACTGCGTCATTAAAACAATTTATTGTCAGTGTGAAACCGTTGGTGTATCAGGAGGATGGATGACTTAAGTGCATCCTTTCCCCAATTCAGAACATATCAATGACTCTCCCCAATATGGGTTCGCTCGTCTTTCAGTACGTTTGAGAAATGCAAGAGCAGGTAAATGGTCTCTTTCCAGTATGAACTCGCTTGTGCTTCTGCAGAATGCCTGAATCAATTCATTACTTCAAATCACATCGGACGAATGGTCTTTCCTCTGTGTGAACTCACTGGTGTCTCAGCAGACTGAATGACTGAAAGAATCCTTTCCCATTCTTAGAACAGGCGAACGCCCTCTCTCCACTGAGTTCGCAGATATAAAGTAAGACCAAATGACGGCCTGAACCCATTCCCTCTGAGAGAACACTTGAATGGAATCTCATCAGCATGAACACATTGATGGTACAGCAGTTCGTGAGACCTTTTAATGCCTTTTCCATACTCTGGAACATTAAATGTTTCTTGTCCGTGTGAACCCACTGGTGAGTCAGCAAGTCAGAAAACTGAGCAAATCCCTTTCCACATTCAGAACAGTTGAATGGCTTTCCCTCGGTGTGATTGCACTGATGAATTTTCAGGGCAGACAAGTAATTGAATCGTCACCACATTTCCGCAGTTTCTCTCCAGCGTCCCTCCAATTATGTCTCGATATTTCAGATAGTGAATACTTTCACTCCACTGTGAATGTAGCTTTCTGCTTTCATTTTCAAAGGCCGGTGAGGTTCAGGCTACATTGAACAAATCAACTCCATCACATTCTGATGTGATGCTTCGTTTCAGTTTCCCAAATGCAAATCCTCATCTTTGATACCCCTCAAATAAAACCAGAAATATCTCAGTAAAAGAGAACTCCTCAGAACACCAAAGCATATGATTTTCATTCTTCGTCGGATGTGGGTATTCCAGAACAGGTCAGCATTTATTGTTCATTCGTGATTTGACTGGACAAGGTGATGATGAGCTGCCTTCTTGAACCATCGTTTCCGTGTGCTGTCGGTAGACCCAAATTATAGGGGAGTGAAATCCACAATTTTGACCCAGTGATTCTGGAGAAACGGCAATATATTTCCAGATCAGGATGGTAAGTGGTTTGTAGGTCTTTTCTATCTGTCTAACGCCCTTTTCCTTTTAGATGGAAGCAGTTCTGAGCTTGTAATGTAATCTTTAAGGAGCCTTCGTGAATATCTGCAGTGCATTTTGTGGATGGTGCAGACTGCATTTCTCAGTGTTTGGTTGTGGAGGGAATGTATGTTTGTCGATGTTTTATTAGTTGTGTGTTGCTGCTCAATTCAGCTGCTCTGTTTTGGACGGTGTTGAGCTTTTCAGTATTGTTGCAACTGCAGTAAGGAATCCTCAACAAGGTTGTGATTTAAATATCTCTTGCTATTCAGATGCTGACTAATCTGTTGTGCTTCTCCTGTGCATTGTTTCTTTAACACTGTAATCCTACAGGCGAACAGGAACGATCCCATCATGTCTCATTCTGTATTGTAAAGGAGTAAACAGTTGGTCGGGAAAGAACAAAAGAAAGAGGAGAACATTGGGTCAATGAGGTGAATAACGCTCTAGCTCGGAGAGTGAACAGTTGTTAATGGAGATTGCCGGTGACAAATCATAGGTGGCGTGTCGTCGCAGGCTATGTGTTAGACAGGCTTTAGGGAGTCAAGAAAATCCCTGACTATGACCCACTCTTGTGGCCTCAATGCTATATGGCTGCTAAAGTTAGCTTCTCAAAGACATTGTGACTTTTACAGCACCAACGAAGGACTTTGGACCCATCTTGCAAATGTCCACCATGAAGCAACGATCCATTCTCATCCCATGTTTTTCAGAACATGGTCTGGAACCTTCAGCGCTATGGTACTCCAAGTCATCAACGAAATATTTTCCTAATTCCACCACCTGCAGCGAAATGCTATTACCAAACATGTATCCCCCTCCCCGCCTTACCCAGGAACCATTCCCTCCGGGGCATCGTGGTGCACTGTGCCTTCACGCTCAACACCTCCCCCAACAACCCCATGGAAACTTTCCCTAAAATCACAGAATATGTGACACATACATTCATAGAACATGAGAACGAGGAGCAAGACTTTGCCGACCAGGCCTTAGAGACTGCTTCGCCATTCATTAAGATCATGCCTGATCTTTCCATGGACACGCATCCACTTACTCGGAAGGTAGTCATTACTTCCTGTATTGTTCAAAAATAAGGCAGCCCTAGCTTAAAAAACAGTGATTGATGTAGCATCAACTACTTCGTTGGGCAAGCAGTTCCATAGAGGAACAGCCCTCTGGTTGAAGAAATTTCTTCTCACTTCAGTCCTATATCTCCTTCTAATCTAGAGGTTGTGCCCTCTTGTTCTAGTTTCATCCACCAATGGAAGCATTCTCTCTACTTCTATCTCACACATGCCGTTCATAATTTTATATGTTTCCATAAGATCCGGCCTCATTCTTCTGAATTTTCGATATAAGCCTATTCCACATAATCTCCCGTCATCAGCGAACACCTTCAAATCTGGAATTCCATTCGCCAGAATGTTTTCCATAAACCCAATATTTCAATGTTCCTCTTGCAGATTTTCACTGTCCTCCGCACACTTTGCTCTGCTGCTCACCTTTGTGTAAACTGCAGACCTTGACACGATGCGCATGGCTCCAAAATCCAAATCATCCATATAAATTGTAAGTAATTGAGGTCCCAGTACCAATCCCTGAGGAACATAGTTGATGGTCAATACAATAGCACTCATTTATCCATACCCTGCGCTTCCTTTTGTGCAAACAATCCTCAATCCATGCTCATACGTTACCCTTAACAGCATGCATCCGTTTGCTGTCAACCCCTGAATGGCACCTTGTCGAGTGCATTTTGAAAATCTAAGTACACCAATTCACTGGGTCCCCTTGTACACCATGCCCGTAATGCTATCATAGAATTCGAAAAAGTTGCAGAAATGACCTGCTCTTCATTAACCCACGCTGCATCTGTCAAATATCTGTCGAGATGCTAGTGCCCGAAACGTCGATTCTCCTGTTCCCTAGATGCTGCCTGACCTGCTGCGCTTTTCCAGCAACACATTTCCATATCTGTCGAGATGCCCCGCTATTTTTTCCAAGAGAAGAGACTCAAAAAATTTCTGCACTACCGAGGTTAAACAAACTGGTCTATCATGTTGGAGAATGGGTCTAGGTGGGTTACACTTCGGCGGTCGGTGTGGACTTGTTGGGCCGAAGGGCCTGTTTCGATACTGTAAGTATTCTGATCTAATTCCTCATATTTTGTCTGCCTTCCTTTTTGAAGATTTTCGTCATATTTCTGTTTTCCAATCTGCTGGGACTGCTATAGAGACCAACGAATTTTGGAAAAATACCGCAAGCACACTTCTTTTTAACATACCATTGCGCTTCGCACCCTGCGATGCATCCCATCAGCGCCTGGAGAGTAAACATCCTTTGCAATTTTAGCTTTAACAATCCAACACGAGCTCTTTTGTTATAATGACTGTTCCCAGGACGGCACCAACCGGCATCTCTTTGTCAATTACCGGCATGTTATTAATATCCTCCACTGTGAAGACCAAAGCAAATGCCTGTTTAATGTCACGGCTATTTCCACATATCCCATAAGTAAATGCCCCTTCTTATCCACGAGAGGGTCAACGTTCACATTTGCCTCTCTTGTTCATTTTATATTTTAATAGAAGGTTCTTATATCCGTCTTTATATTCTGTGATATGTTTTAATGCCATGTTCTTTCTCACACTTTTCTGTATTAAATTCCATTTGCCAACGCTCAGCCCAGCTCTGCAGCATACTTGTGTCCCTATGTAACCTACAATATCTTTCAGCACTATGCACAACTGTACCGAACTTAGTGTCGTCCGCAAATTTACTAACCCATCCATCTCCGCCCCCATCCAGGTCGTTTATAAAAAATTACAAAAAGCACTGAAGCCAAAACAGATCGTTGCAGTACACCACAAGCAACAGAATTCCAGGATGATGTTTTCCCATCAAGTATCACCCTCTGTCTTCTTTCAGCTGGCTAATTTCTGATTCAAAGCACGACATTCCCCTCAAGCCCATGCCTCATTATTTTGAGCAGTCACCGGCCATGGCGAAATTTATCAAACGGCTGACTGAAATCCAAACGTGCACCATATGAACGGTTTTATCCTCATGCATTTGTTTAGTCAACTGGCGAGTTTTGACAAGAGTTGTAGCTCAGGTTTAGCTTCCAGATGAAGATTTGCTCACTGAGCTGGAAGGCTCATTTCGAGATGTTTCGTTACCCTCCTGGGTAACATCTCGAGTGTGCCTTCGGGTGACGGACTATTCATGATTTCTGCTTTCTATTGATATGCTTGGGGTTCTTTGGGTTGGTGATGTCATTTCCTGTAGTGATATCATTTCCTGTTCTGTTTCTCAGGGAGAGGTAGATGGAGTCTACCTCGACGTGATTTTGATGGATTTCCAGTTGGAATGACATGCTTCTCGGAAATCTCGTGTGTGTCTCTGTTTCAGGTGTGCTCGGATGGATGCGTTGTCCAAGTCAAATTGGTGCCTTTCCTTATCTGTATGGAAGGATACCAGTGAGAGACGGTCACGTCATATTGTGGCTAGTTGATGTTCATGTCTCCCGGTGGTTCGTTTTCTGCCTATTTGTCGATATGCAAATACTGATGTCATTTTCAAAATACCGTACAAGAACTGTAACAAACATTGCATTAGACAAACATTACATTTGCCTGAGACAACACTTCCATCCGAGGAGAAGCCAAACCACTACATGCAGAAGAATTCCTCGAAGCATGGCATTCCAACCAGAACTCTATCAACAAACACTTTGAGATCGATGCCATCGACTAACCCCTGAAAAAAAAGAACTGGAAAAGACAGCACCACCGGAAATGACAGCACCACCGGAAATGACATCACCAACCCAAAGAAACCTAAACATGTAAAGAAAGCAAGAATCATGAACAGTGCTTCGCCTGTAGAACCACTGAATTTGATAACTAGTAGGGTAACGAAACGTCTGGAAATGAACTTTCCAATTCAGTGAGCAAACCGACATCCAGTTTAATGACCTACTCAAAGCACTCAATAATGTTTGTGAGTCTCGATCTCACATTCACAAAACGGGCTTGACGTTCCCTCATAAACTTATTCCAATCGAGATGATTACAAATCTTATCTCTTCGAACTTTTGCAACACTTTACCCACAACTGATGGAATGGTCAACGGTCTATAATTTCCAGGGTTTTCTCTTCTCCGCTTTTTGAATGAGGGAGCAACTTTTACTATCCTGTAGTGTTCTGGTACTATAACTTTGGACAATGACAACATAAAGATCAAAGTGAAAGGCTCGGAAATCTGATTCTTGGCTTCCCAGAGAATCCTTGGATAAATCCCATCCGGCCCAGGGGAATTCATATATGTTCACATTTTCAGAGTTTGTAACGCCTTATCCTTGGGAACTTCAATCCGATCTCGTCTAGTAGCCTGTTTATCAGTATTGTCCTCGATAACATTTTGTTTTCCCAGTGCGAATCTTAACAAAAGATATTGCTTTAGCGCTTCCCCCATCGCTTCTGACTCTATGCACTACTTACCACGACTGTCCTTCATGGGCCATATTTTATTCCATTCATTCTTTTCGCCCTCACATACCGATGGGAAGCTTTCGGATTTTCCCTTATTCTATCTGCCAACAAATTCTCAGTTCCCTTCTGGCTCGTCTTCAGTCTCCCTTCAGGTCTTTCCTGTTTAACTTGTAACTCTCAATCTCCTTAACTGAGCCTTCACATCTCATGGTAACACAAGCCTTCTTCATCTCAACAAGAGATTCAACTTCCTCAGTAATCATGACTCCTGCGCTTGACAATTTCCTCCCTCTCTGACAGGTACATACTTATCAAAGACACACAGAACCTGCTCCTTGAATCAGCTCCACATTACTATTCTGCCAATTCCCTGCCGTTCTTTGCCCAACCTGTGAATGCGTAATCTTATCTAATCGCATTGCAATTTTCTTTCCCCCCAGCAATAGTGTTTGCACTCCAATGTATACCTGTCCCTTTGAAAATCTAAAGTAAACATAACTGAATTTTGGTAACTATCACCAAAGTGCTCACCTAATGCCAAATCTAACATCTTGCCGTGTTCATTACCCAGTACCAAATCTAATTTGGCCTCTCCCTTTGTTGGCCTGTTCCATTACACATTATTTAAGGAATCTATCTCAGATACACTCAATACTCTCCTCGTCAAGGCCACCCTGACTGAGCTGCTTCGACCAATCGACATGATGATTAAAATCCCGCATGATAATTACCATACCATTTTTTCAGGTGTTATTTATGTCCTTGTTTACTGCCCTCCCCAATGTAATCTTAAAATTTGGAGCCGGTAGACTCCGACAATCAGTGACATTTTCTTTTTGGAACTTCTAATTTCCTCCCAAATGGATTCAAACGCATTCTCCATAGAACCTATATCATCTGAGAGCACCGGTCTGAGGTTGTCCTTAAATGTTTGAGTTAGACCACCTTCCTTACCACCATTTCTGTCCTTCCAAATTGACTCATGCCCGTGAATATTTACCTCCCAGTCTTGACTATGCTGTCTCCATGTCTCTGCAAAGTGTATTAAATCGTATTCATTCGTGATGATTTATGCCGTTATGTCTCCAACCTTTTCCGAAAAGTACGAGCATTCAGGTATAGTGCCTTTATGGTCGCATTCTTACCTATTGATTAACAACATCTCTAATAATTTCTTCTAAGGTACCCTTCCTTCTTGCTTATTGCTGCTCCTCACTTGTCCATTTCTGACCTCCCTGCTTAGAATACAAGGGCTCAATTACACCTTCCAGGTGAAGCAATACTTTCCCTACACTTCGCACAATCTAGTCATATTGTGATCGCCACTACCTTGGGAAACGAAGTATGGATTGAATGACAGTTTGCAGAATGCCAAGTTCTATCGTCAAAAATGTCCCTGATTTTCCAGTTGACTGCTCCTTTAGCACAGAACCATGTTTCCTAGCCAACGTCTCTATCTCAGGTTTACTGCAGTGTTCCACCATAGCTCAGCGTATGCAGAAAAAGCAACAGACCATTTTTTGCTTGAGGACCCCACAACCCTCCATATCAATTTCAGTTATTTTAGAGGCCTGAAGTTTCCCATGTTTTGGCCCCCGACACACTCACCAAGCCGTGTTACACACTACCTTTGGTTAGTCATAAACAGTCTCTGTGAACATTTGTTAATGCTCCAAACAGATCATTATCAATTTCGATGTCAACTGTTAGTCTTTCTCTTTCAGTTCTGTCCCAACATCTCGTTTCCTCCTAGTTACAGCGCCCTCATATATCTTCTGCATATAGACCGAAATTTTCCTGGAAACCATCAGTGCCAAGGACGGGACCAAAAATGTTAACTCCGATTTCTCTTGCCAGCATCTTTTGGTCTTGCCCCTGAGGAAGGTTGATACTGTGCTTCTGTAATGACCCCCTGCACATAATACTGTTTGAATCCTGAAAGTTTCTCTTGTTGATGAATCCCATTACAATGTAAGCCACTGGCATCGACTTTGGTAGGTCAATGAAAATAGAAATCATGTGGTTGGGATTTGTGCCGCAGTTCTGTTCTGGATATGATAAACAACAGAGAGCAAAATCTCCGTCATGTCAGATGTGAACAGATAGGAATCTCTACAAGCGGTGGAATTAAGTGAATGTGTTTCAGTTGGAGAACATTCAAACCATTTCTCACTGTACTAGCCTGTGGCTATCAAAGCAAAATATTTCATAACCACAAATGCTTAATACAGCGTGTTATGAGTAAAATTATCTGAATGATCTCCCTCCAGAGTGACAGGACAGTCGTGTCAGCAAATGGGATAACTGACTGAATCGCTTTACTTGTTCAGAGAGCGAATAGTCCTTTTGTGGTAAGATATTGGGGCAGAATGCAGGAAGAGGGATGGAAAGATTCTTAAGCAGTTTGATATAGGGACTGAGGAAGTGTTCGTGGTTCTGACCGGATTGAAGTGGGCATATTCCCAATTCAGGACGCACTTGTATCTTGTGTTCCTCTCTGTGACAAGGGAGGAAATTACATATGTTCTGAACAATGGTTTACTTTCATCTGTGGGTTTGTAGTGGACTGGACTAACGCAAGATTGGGAGAGATAAATCAGAGTATCACACAGCAGTGAGTCGCACATCAGTTGAAGGGAATCTTTTGCAGCAAAGCTTGAAGGAGTGAGTTAACTGCCACTTGTCCAGGCAAGGTTTCATCAGGGAGAGTCATCACGGTTTTGTTACAGAATATTATACCGAACAGATTGGATCAAATGCATTTTATTGGCAAGTGATCAGGTTTTTTTAACGAGGATAGTAAAATTCATGTTGTTTGTGTGGATTTCAACATAGCCGTCTACATGACACCACTCTGGAGACTGGTAAGAGGATAAAAGTGAAAAGGGATTTAAGGTCTCCTGGCAAGTTGGAACCAAACTTAAATTGGTGGTGGTAGGAGACACAGGATGGTGATAGAAGGCTGTTTGTGTGACTGGAACTGGTATTCAATGGTGTAACAGAAGGATGAATGCTGGGTCCCATGTCGTTTGTGAATGTGTGTAACGAATATAGAACAAGTTAGGAGGAAATGATAAGCACAGTTGTCGATGATACGAATATGAGCAAAGTGGTTATTGGTGAGGAAGATCCTTTTAGGATGGAGGAGCTCTGAAATTGATTTGTCAAATGTCAAATTCAGAGAGGGGATGCTGAAACTAACCATGAAAAACATGAGGTGATGCACATTGGAAGTAACACGTCAACGGATTACTCAATGAATGGCAGGACACGAGGAAACCTACAGGAACAGAGAGACTTTGCATGTTGGGCCACATATCCGTGAAGGCAGCAGAACATCGTGACAATCACAACTTTATCAGTCAAGGCAAAATTTATAAAAGCAGAAAAAGTGGTGTCACAAGTAGAGAAGGTGGTGAAGAAAGTATTTGGCACGCTTTTCGTCATTCGTCAGAAAGTCGATTATTCAAGTTGGAATGTCATGTTGTGGCGATATGGAGCATTGGTGAGATCACATTTAGAATACTGCTTCAAATGTGGTCAACTTCTACAGGAAAGATTTTGAGAAAATTGAAACTGTGCACAGATGATTTACAAGGATGTTGCGGGAAGCTGAGGGCTTGACATAAGCATGGAGATGTGGTAGGCAGAGGCGTTTTCGCTGGAATGTTCCAGACAGCGCGTCACGTTCTCGCCGTTTATAAAATCATGTGGGGCATGGAGAGACAACTGGCCTAAATCGATTGCGCAGAATGGTGAAGTTCAAAACTAGAGGGCACAGGTTTAAGGTGACAGGCACTGAGACACACTAAACAAGAGAGTGACAGAATGATGGTTGATTTCCAACAGGTATTGGTTCAGCTCAGTCTTCAGTTTTAAAAATAAGCATTTTCTTCGTGAAAGCAGTTTGGTAGATCGGTCGTGAATGGAACATCAGGGGCACTAAAATTGAACATAGAACATAGCACAATACAGCACAAAACAGGCCCTTCGGCCCACGATGTTGTGCCGAACATTTGTCCTAGCTTAAGCACCCATCCATGTACCTATCCAATTGCCGCTTAAAGGTCACCAAAGATTCTGACTCTACCACTCCCACAGGCAGCGCATTCCATGCCCCCACCACTCTCTGGGTAAAGAACCCACCCCCGACATCTCCCCTATACCTTCCACCCTTCACCTTAAATTTATGTCCCCTTGTTACACGCTGTTGTACCCGGGGAAAAAGTTTCTGACTGTCTCCTCTATCTATTCCTCTGATCATCTTATAAACCTCTATCAAGTCACCCCTCATCCTTCGCCATTCCAACGAGAAAAGGCCTAGCACTCTCAACCTATCCTCTTACGACCTATTCTCCATTCCAGGCAACATCCTGGTAAATCTTCTCTCCACCCTCTCCAAAGCTTCCACATTTTTCCTAAAGTGAGGCGACCAGAACTGCACACAGTACTCCAAATGTGGCCTAACCAAAGTCCTGTACAATTGCAACATCACTTCACGACTCTTGAATTCAATCCCTCTGCAAATGAACGCTAATACACCATAGGCCTTATTACAAGCTCTATCCACCTGAGTGGCAACTTTCAAAGACCTATGAACATAGACCCCAAGATCCCTCTGTTCCTCCACCTCACTAAGAACCCTACCGTTAACCTTGTATTCCGCATTCTTATTTGTCTTTCCAAAATGGACAACCTCACACTTGGCAGGATTGAACTCCATCTGCCACTCCTCAGCCCAGCTCTGCATCATATCCAAGTCCCTTTGCAGCCGACAAGAGCCCTCCTCACTATCCACAACTCCACCAATCTTCGTATCATCTGCAAATTTACTGATCCACCCTTCGACTCCCTCATCCAAGTCATTAATAAAAATTACGAACAGCAGAGGACCCAGAACTGATCCCTGCGGAACTCCACTTGTAACTGGGCTCCAGGCTGAACATTTACCATCTACCACCACTCTCTGACTTCGACCGGTTAGCCAGTTTTCTATCCAATTGGCCAAATTTCCCTCTATCCCATGCCTCCTGACTTTCCGCATAAGCCTACCATGGGGAACCTTATCAAATGCCTTACTAAGATCCATGTATACTACATCCACCTCTCTACCCTCATCCACATGCTTGATCACCTCCTCAAAGAATTCAATCAGACTTGGAAGGCAAGACCGACCCTTCACAAATCCGTGCTGGCTGTCCCTAATCAAGCAGTGCCTTTCCAGATACTCATAAATCCTATCCCTCAGTACCCCTTCCATTACTTTACCTACCACCAAAGTAAGACTAACTGGCCTGTAATTCCCGGGGTTATCCCTATTCCCTTTTATGAACAGGGGCACAACATTCGCCAATCTCCAGTCCCCTAGTACAACCCCCGTTGACAGTGAAGATGAAAAGATCATTGCCAACGGTACTGCAATTTCCTCTCTTGCTTCCCACATAATCCTAGGATATATCCCATCAGGCCCGGGGACTTGTCTATCGTCAAGTTGTTCAAAAATCCAACACATCCTCCTTCCTAACATGTACCTCCTCTAGCTTACCAGTCCATTTCACACTCTCCTCTTCAACAATACGGTTCCTCTCATTCGTTAATACTGAAGAAAAGTACTCATTCAAGACCTCTTCTATCTCTTCCGACTCAATACACAGTCTCCCACTACTGTCCTTGATTGGACCTACCCTCATTCTCGTCATTCTCATGTTTCTCACATACGCATAAAATGCCTTTGGGTTATCCGTGATCCTATCCGCCAGAGATTTTTCATGCCCTCTCTTGGCTCTCCTAATCCCTTTCTTCAGGTCCCTTCTGGCTATCCTGTATCCCTCCACTGCTCTGTCTGAACCCTGTTTCCTCAACCTTATGTAAGCCTCCTTCTTCCTCTTTACAAGACATTCAACCTCCCTCGTCAACCAAGGTTCCCTCACACGACCATTTCTTTCCTGCCTGACAGGTACATACATATCAAGGACACGTCGTATCTGTTCCTTGAAAAAGTTCCACATTTCCACGACATCCTTCCCCGACAGCCTATGCTCCCAACTTATGCTCATCAGATCCTGTCTTACAGCATCGTAATTACCCTTCCCCCAATTGTAAAACCTACCCTGTTGCACGCACCTATCTCTCTCCATAACCAAGGTGAAAGTCACAGAATTGTGGTCACCATCACCAGAATGTTCACCCACTAACAACCCCTCACTTGTCCCGGTTCATTACCGAGTACCAAATCCAAAATGGCCTCCCCTCTGGTCGGACAATCTACATACTGTGTTAGAAAAGCTACCTGGACACACTGAACAAACACCGCCCCATCCAATCTACTAGATCTAAAGAGCTTCCAATCAATATTTGGGATGTTGAAATCGCCCATGACTACTACCCTGTGGCTTCTGCACCTTTCCAAAATCTGTATCCCAATCTGGTTCTCCACATCTCTGCTGCTATTGGGGGGCCTATAGTAAACACCCAACAAGGTGACTGCACCTTTCCTATTTCTGAATTCAGCCCATACTACCTCGAAAGGCAGATCCCCCTCGAACTGCCTTTCTGCAGCTGTTATACCATTTCTAATTAGCAACGCCACCCCCCCTCCTTTTTTTAACACCCTTCCTAATCCTACTGAAACATCTGCAACCAGGAACCTCCAACAACCATTCCTGTTCCTCTTCTATCCACGTTTCCATGATGGCCACAACATCGTAGTCCCAGGTACCTATCCACGCCTTAAGTTCACCGACCTTATTTCTGATACTCCTTGCGTTGAAGTATACGCACTTCAACCCATCTCTGTGTCCGCAATTATTCCCTGTCAGTGCTACCTTCTTCACAGCCTCCCCACACACTTGGACATCCTGACAAACAGCTAGCCTACTTGCTGAACTACAAGTCCGGATCCCATCCCCCTGCCAAATTAGTTTAACCTCCCCCCCGAAGATAGCTAGCAAACTTACCCCCCAGGATATTGGTGCCCTTGTGGTTCAGGTGCAACCCGTCCTGCTTGTACAGGTCCCATCTGCCCCAGAATGCAGTCCAATTGTTCAAATGCCTGAAGCCCTCCTTCCTACACCATCCTTGCAGCCACGTGTTCAACTGCACTCTCTCCCTATTCCTTGCCTCACTGTCACGTGGCACCGGCAACAACCCAGAGATGACGACTCTGTCTGTCCTAGCTTTCAGCTTCCAGCCTCACTCCCTGAGCTCTTGAATGACCTCCCCACCTCTCTTCCTACCTATGTCGTTAGTGCCAACGTGCACTACGACTTCTGGCTGCACACCCTCCCCTTAAGGATTCTGAAGACTCGGTCCAAGACGTCTCGGACCCTGGCACCCGGGAGGCAACAAACCATCCGAGAGTCTCGCCCATGCCCACAGAATCGCCTGTCCGTCTCTCTAACTAGAGAGTCTCCTGTAACTATCGCTCTCCTCCTCTCCCCCTTTCCCTTCTGAGTCTCAGAGCCAGACCTCATGCCACAGACCCGGTCACTGCAGCTTACCACTGCTAGGCTGTCCCCCCTACCAGTATCCAAAGCGTTATACCTATTGTTTAGGGGAATGACTACAGGAGATCCCTGCAATTCCTGCTTCCTCCCCTTCCCACCTCTAACTGTTACCCAGCTACCTCTGTTCTCTGGCGTAACTGTGTCCCTGTAGCGTCTATCTATCACCTTCTCAGCCTCTCGAATAATCCTCAGTTCATCCAACTCCAGTTCCAGTTCCCTAACTCGTTCTGTGAGGAGCAGAATCTGACTGCATTTCCCGCAGATGAAGTCGGCAGGAGTATCGGTGGTCACCCATACCTCAAACATCCGGCAGGAAGAACATTCCACTGCCTGCGCTGCCATTACTCTACACTTCGTCGACAAAGCAAGAACACTGAGTAGTTTACCTGTGAACTTTAAAGTTAGGTTAGAGGAGGAGGATGGGAGGGAGGCCCGACTATGTAGGGCCTGGGGTTTAGAACACACCCACTGAAATATCAATCACTTACCTTCCCGACCAGCTCTGCGCTCCAACCTCACTTCAATTGAGTGATGTACCGATGAGTAAGTGAGTGGGTAAAATATTGTCCAATGCACTATGAAATGGAGAATGCCATATTTATAAGGAACATTCAATAAAGATCTTTTAAATAAATGTCATGTTGCAGGACTCTGAAATACACGCCGAACTGGCTGTGCTGGGATATGCGTCACATTGACTTTTCTGCAGGAGCATCAACTGTTTCGGAAGTCAAAATGATATTTTTCATCTGTTCAGCAGTGGCGAAGCAAATATATATTCCTCCATTCCTATCAGCACTTGGCAAGATGAGCATGCATTGCCTGATCGAAACATTCCAGTTCATTAAACTAGTTTTTCTTTTGAGAAACAGAATGTCTTTTCTCAGCTTTGTCTTTTCCTTTATCAATTTTAATATTCAAACATTTAGTTGAACTGAGAGAATGCTGAATTCTACAACAATTATTTTTTTCTCTCAGATATTCAGCCTCTGCAGTTTTCTTTTCTTTAGTGATCTGAATGATCTGATATTTATGGGGAAAAGAACGTTGCAGTTTGTCTCGCATGTGACAGAAGAATCAACTGAGTGGTGACAGGTGCATCTTAATTTTCCTATGCAGTTGAGTTGAGGTCGTTTCGAGTTAAAAGTGTGGATCTGGAAAAGTACACCTGGTAAGGCAGCATCTATGGAGTAGGAAATTCGATGTTTCAAGCATAAGTTATTCGTCAGGAATGTTCGAAACATTGGCAATTCTGGTCCTCAGATGTTGCCTAACCACTGTGCTCTCTAGCGCTATCCTTCCTGACTCTACTCTCTCACATATGCAATCCTTGCCTTCTACTTAGATGGGGTAGTGTGAGATACTGTTCTCGAGATGTAAAAACATGTTCGTAATGATAGTTTGGATATGCAGTTGGAAGCTCATCTTTGATGCAAATCATTCTCTACCTCCCAATCTGCCAAGCACATGCTGGTCCTGCGCCTCCTTCATGGACATTCCCTAAACACCTGACGCCTGAAAGGAGAAGGCTTCAACTTCTGCTTGGGACCTTGATGCCACATGGGATCACCAGTTTCCTCATTCGCCCTCCCCTCACATTATTCTAGTTTCATGACTTCAACTCAGCAAAGCCCTCATGACCTGCACTTCACTTTTCCAAACTACCCGCTCCACCTCCTGTCAGAACTTGTATCTTATTTTCCACTTTATACACTCATCGCATTCTCAGCTATCACGCCCCCAAACCCCCAAACCGCCCATTTATCTTTCAGCCCCCACGGCCACAAACCTCATTCCTGATGAGGTGTTTATTCCCGAAACATCAACTCTCCCGCTCCTCGCATGCTGCCTGAACAACTGTGTTTTCTATCGCCACACTATCGACTCTGAGTTCTGGCATCTGCTGTTCACACTTTCTCCACGGCACAGCATTGTGTAGAAGTCACATTATTGGAAAAGTGCAGTTCCTGTGGCTTTCTCAGTTGTTAATTTCATTTGCTCAATCGGCTCTAGCTGGAGTATTGTGTGTCTTTCTGCAATTATCATTATAGCAGGGATGTGATAGCATTGGAAATTGTGCAGACCACATTTACCAGGATATTGTCTTTTCGAAGAGTTTCACTTATGAAGATTGTTTGGACGGACTGCGCTGTCACAAAGATGTTCTATTTTTTAAAAAAAACGGAGCTGTACTTTTTCTCAAGGATAATGTGTCTTGATATACACATTAATGTGTCTTGATATAAAACAGTTCAGGCTCTGAACCGGATGAAATGTAACAGTGACGAAAGTGTTCGCTGTGAGGCCTTTTGTTTCTCCGTCAACAGCTGAGGCTTAAGGCCAAAGACTTTATGTTTTAGAAATGAACTGTTTCATGGTAAAAGAGTGGTCATTCTGGAAGGCTGATTTCCGGTTTTCTCTCCTTCTGCCCTTCTAATTTTTACCCGTAAGCTTCTGTTTCATTTTTACTGTGTTTAAAGTGATTGTTTTTATTAGGATTATTGTGTATTTTCAGAACAGCATAATTAAGTCTACTTTGGATAGACTAAGTTCTGTAGGTATTCTATATTCTGTTTTTTTTTCTTTTTCAATCGGTCATTTTGTGAATATTTTTTGGAACTAGCTGACTCGGGTAATTTTCACTGTACACTTAACGACAAAAGAATACAATGTTACGATCTGAGTTGTCTGCTTAATAACGTTTTGAATGGTTTAGCCACGCCCATAACAAATTGGAAGATAGTTGATGGATTAAAAGAGCAACTGATATGTGCTTGCGTCTTTATTTCGGATGTTGATTTGAATTGGGGTAGACAATTCTTGGGAAAGCAATGCCTCATTTAGGTACAAAGAGTTGTCTGGCTATGGACAATGTAAAGTTGGTAGTTTTACAAAAAACTGATTCAGGCCAGACTTCTGGAATTAGCAGAAATGCTGGGGTTGTATTTGTCTTTTTCTGTGAGGAAAGGAGAGGTCATTCCCCGCAGTAGCTCAGCATTTAACTAACCCGAAAAATCATGAGAATCTGTAGAGATGTTTAAACGTCAATTGAATATGAAACAGCTTGAATTAGACGCGAGAGATAAGGAAATGTCACTAGATTTGAGGCATTTTGAGATACGATTCGAAGTAAAGAGAGGGAAGAAGAGAGAGCAGCGGAGCAGAGAGAAAGGGAGACAGAGTTTGAACTTCAGAAATTGGCAATTATTAAAGGAATTCACCTTAAAAGGCTGGAGAGAAAGGCTGAAGATCAGCTTACTCTGGAAGAGCATATTGTTAAAACGACAAGGTTAGCAGCTGAAATGGCTGATTGTTATGAACTGGTCCATAAAAGAAGGATGGGCTTCCAGAATCATTTTAAGTCTGAGGGATAGAAATTGGGCAAAGACAAATCCTCACGTGGAAAGGGAAAGATAAATCTCAGTGAAGATCACGAGGATACCTTATCACAGGGTGAATAGGAAAACCTTGAAGGGAACGAAATCTGAGGTTTTAATTGCAATAAAGTAGGCCACATGAAATCAGTGTTGGAGAACTAAGGAAAGCACTGGAAAGTCAGATGCAGGAAAACAAAACAAGCCTGGATGTTTTGTTGCCATGGTAATAGATAGCACCGTGGAGGGTGGAAAGCTGCATCAGAGTGCACAGGCCGATCAGAGGTTGGTAAGGGGGAAGTGCCAGATGTGCTTTAAAAACATACCTGCAAAGGTAACGTTTATTTAACTTGGCCAGGAGAAGCAGATAGAGAGTTAACAATATTAAGGGACACAGGATCGTCTCAGTCTGTGATGCAGAAGAATGGGAAATATGTACTCCTGAAGAACTATGTGTACGGGAATTCATGGTGGGACGAAACGTTGCTCAGTGATGTACAGTGAGGCTAGAGTGGGCAGAAAAGAGTTTGGAAATTGTGGTGGGAGTTCTGGACAAACTCTTAGCTCCAAGAATACAATTTGTGCTTGCAAATGGTATAGCTCAATCACTGGTAAGCTTGCTGCATACTCCAGTTGAAAAGCCAGTCGAGATGCAGGCAAGAGTCGCAATGCAATAAAGGAATTTTCCCAGATTGTGTCTTTTCGCGATCACAGAGTCACAATCTGAAGCAGAAGAAATCAAAAGGCATGGATTAGGAGGCTGAAATGTGGTTCCATCCATGTATGTTAATTAATACTTATTCCCATCTTTGATTGGATATATGCAGTTTTTGAGCAAACTACAATGTAACTCTGCAAGTACAAATTCACCCCACAAAATATATGTGTGTATGTGGGTCTTTGTCTGTCTGTGTGTGTGTGTCTGTCTGGGGTGGGGGTTGTGAGTGTGAAAACGTGTGTGTGTGTGTGTGTGTGTGTGTGTGTGTGTGTGTGTGTGTGTGTGTGTGTGTGTGTGTGTGTGTGTGTGTGTGTGTGTGTGTGTGTGTGTGTGTGTAGTGAGTGCAGAGTGTCTTAAGTCTGTGTGGGGGTGCATATGTGACTGTCGGAGAGTGTGTCTATAACGGTGTGTGTGGGTGTCTGTGTGCGTGTCTGTGTGTACCTGCATCCGTGTGTATGTGAGAGTGTGTGTGCATAGTAATATCTGTGTGTGTGTGTAGTGCAATGGTGATCACCTGTCATGTGGCATGAATTTGTACTTGCAGAGTTACATTGTACTTTGCTCAAAAACTATATTCATTCATGTAGAACTCTGAGCTCAAAAACTGCATGAATTAATGTAAAACTCTGTTATCTCACTTTTTAGATTAGAATCAATCTAAACATCAGGTCATAGACAGAGAACACAGGGGGCTAACACCTTCAACATATTGTCTACCTATCACCATTGTTAACAGCTAACCCGAGAATGCAATTTAAAAAAACAAGTTTTGCGATTTACACATGAAAGAAATGAAACTATCACTGTATTCTAACAGTTAAAAGGCTTAACAGACAATCAATGCTTCAATGTATAATTTCTGTTACATCACACTGTAAATTTTTGCTATAAATTCTGTGTAACGATCGAGCCCTCCAATATCACCTGATGAAAGAGCGGCGCTCCGAAAGCTCGTGTGCTTCCAATTAAACCTGTTGGACTATAACCTGGTGTTGTGTGATTTTTAACTTTGTACACCCCAGTCCAACACCGGCATCTCAAATCATAAGTCAGATTTAAGAGACCACGCATTTGGACGATGTTTCAAATTTTAGTATTGGACTAAATAATGTTGGAGAGTTGTCGAGACAGCACTTAAAAGTATCACAGCCATTGGTGAAGCAGGAAGTGAATGAGAAATAAAAAAAATCACAATTTTGCCACTGGGAACAATGCATTTATTTAAATTTCATTAATCGGTGAAACTTTAAAGCAAGGTTTAGGAGACCTTTTCAAATTGAGAGGAAATTGAGTGAGGTTAGCTACTAGATAGGGAATCCAGGCATGAAGGAATCTCACAGAATGTGTGATGGGAATATGCGCGAATGGTATTTTGGCAGAGAACGAACGCAAGTGGAGAATGTTTTATTGACTAAGACACACTGGGAAGAACCAGTTTCAGGGAATTCTGCATTGGACGTTCCTGAAATAAAATTGGACAATGCAAAAGTTGTCCAATATTGGTATAATTATTCAGTTATCTTCCAGAAAAAAATCGTAAGACTTATTACTCATGCATGGGGAGATCTGCTGAAATATACTGGGAATTAATAACCTAATTGTAGATGATGTAAATATAGGAGATGCTATTCTGAATTTGTAACATCCTTGCAGGCATAACCCTATAAAGTTGGTGCAAGTTCATAAGGAGATGTCACGTATGCTCCAAAATGGCAAAACCGAAGTGAGTTTCAATGAATGGAGTTCACCCATCATCATGGTGCCAAAGCCTGGTAAGACCCAACTATCACAATGTGTGATTCTGTGGACTATCACAAAATCAATGTTGCTAGAAAGACTGGTGCATATACGTATCTGCAGTTGAAGGACTGTGTGGAAGAGATTGGACGAGCAACGTACATTTCCAAGTTGGACATCTTGGCAGTCAACTTTGTCGGAAAGATCAAAGGCAATTTTCTGACGCCAATTGGACTGCAGAAATTTAAAGTAATACCGTTTGTACGAAAAACAGTTCGCCCACATTTCAGAGGTTAACTGACAGGGTAATTGCCGGATACGCAACTGTCCGGTGTATATTGTGTCTGGTGCCTAACAGTCTCTCATGGATTGAATAGTTACAGCATTTATCGGGCTTGTTTGATCGAATTCGGAAGTCAAACTGGTTTGTAAACCTCGCTGAAAGTGAACCAGCCAAAGCCAAAGTCACCTTCCTGGGATATGTCGTTGAACACGGACAAATAGCCCCACGGGATACGAAAACGAAAGTTACAGGGGACTTTTACACATTGCTGGTGAAAAGAGCAGTACTATGGTTTACCAGATTGAGTGGCTTTTACTGAAAGTTTGTGCTGACTGTCAGCAGTGGGACTGCTCCACTCACCGAATTGCTAAAAACAAGCAAGAAATTTTAGTGAACACAAGACTTTCAAAAGATATTTGACAGCCTAAATACTTTGTTAACCATTGCCAAAGTATCAGCCACACCTAATTACACGAAGGTTTTCAATGTGCCTATCGATGCCAGTGATGTGCATGTCTCTCTTCTTCTGCCCCTCTAATATCGACCTGTAAACCTGTTCCATTTTTACTCTGTGTTTATGGGGTTTAATTACCAGGACGGTTGTGTATTTTTGGACGGTTGTGTATTTTGAAGAAAGTCTACTTTGGATAGCTGAGTTCTTTGGGTATTCTATATTCTGTTCATTGTGTTTCATTCCTTAGTTTTGTGAATAATTTTCTCTCTGTTTTAAAAACTGGAAGTCAACCTCGCTGAAGTATTCCGAGTAAATTTTACTATACATTCACCAAAACAAATAGCGACGTTACGCTCTGGATTACCTGCATAAGAATGTTTTGAGTGGTCTGGCCTAGGCAAAACGGGGGGTTGTTTTTTCTCAGAGCGGAGCTGATTGTGGGGAGCCATGATTGACGTGTACGAAATAATGACGACCATGGAATTACAGATTGAAGGAAATATTTGCTCTTGAACGATCACCAGGGTTTGTAGATTTTAGAAAAGATGCAGAAAGCTTTGAATAGATTTGTAGGAAAACTTTATCAGTCTGCGGGTGGTAGACTCTGGAACTCGCTCTCTATAAAGTTAAGTTGGCCATTTAACTCTTCATTCTTCTCTGATTCCATTGGCCAAAGAGTTTCAAAAAATGCTCAAAGCCTAGCATTCCCACGAGCAACAGTGATGTTGTGAAATGGAAAGGTGCCTATGACCAACGTGTGCGACTATTCGGTTTCCCTCCTGTGATGACGCTGGAATATTGCCTCTTATGTTCTCGGGGACAGTTAATGAAGGCATTCTCGTTCCTGCAGATTAAGAACTCATACCTTATGTCGGCTGCAGAAAAATCAGTTTTTAATGCGTAATAAAAGTCTCAATTGCACTCGAGCTAGGTTGGATTCGAACCAACAGTTTCCTAATTCATAGTCAGGCGCGTTATCCATTGCGCCACTGACCCAACGCACGAGCTACCGCTTAAGAGCCGTGATGTTAGCACAGACATGATTACTAGCAGTGGAGGTCACCAGTTGAACAAGCAGTGAAGATAATCACTGTCACTGCTTCAGTCCAAGCTTCATCACCTTTCAAAGCAGCGAATTTTACAAAAAAAACACATATGTCCTCATGAAGCTTCCATTCACCCTTTCTCTGCTCAGTCATTCAATGGAATCACTGGTGATCTGATGAATTTCGAATCCACTTCTTCAGCATAGCCAACGTGAACGTGAGCCTCATCACCATATCGTATAAACCAGTTAATTTTCAGATGTTTCGATTACAATAACAACCTTTGCGAGTTTGCATGAAAGTGAATACTGTGAACCGAGCAAAACATCCCTTCATGGATATTAATCCAATGCAAAGTCAACCATTTCAGGACGGGCAGCTGCTTCTCGAAGAATTGACTCTGCAGAATTGTTCTTTGTAATTTAGACTTTCCCAGTTGCTGATATTCCCTCAGTCCACAAAACAAGTGTCCTGCTGAGAATACTTCACTTAAGATTAAAATAGGTGACTATCTTTCCACCCAACTGATCTCCCAATGTTCCCTGTTCCATGTCAATACAAGTTCTTGCAGGTGAAATTGGAGCTCCCAGCCTAATGTCCCACTGCTTCTTGATGCGTGGGAATTGAAGCCGCTTTCGGTAAGGCAGGAGCTTTTAGCCTCGATATTTCACCCGCCTCTGTATCATCAGAGAATGGTATTCCTCTCACCAATTGTATTGTTGCAGCCACATGGTCGCGATCATCGCCATAACCATTTCCAATTCGTTTTGGGAGCAGTGCGACTCAATTTCTCTGATTCCATGCCTGGGAACTGGGATTATATGACATGCCATTATGTGATTACGTCAATGAGTGAGGAAATTGGTGAAGTAACCAATGTTGAAATACAGTGTTATTGATAACTACGTTTCAGAAATAGCCTCAGTATTCCATGACCCTTTGAACTTTTGTAGATATTTTGCAAACGTAATCTCCTACAATCTCAGTGTTGCAATCTCTACAGTCTCTCGAGACATAGAAGTTAAAGATTCAACCGAATCTGAGTTCCCACATCTCAGTCGCTGTTTGACAAGTATTCCGTTGTGAATGTGGTTCTGTTCCTGACATAACCTCTGCCCCGATCCTTATTGCTTTTTGCATCGTGCTTTTCCATGTGGCGCCAGGATCATGAAATGGTTCTTCGTTGGCATTGTCAACACAGCAAGTTCTGCTCGAATCACAGTCACAGCAATCGGCATTTTTCCCGTTTTACTCCATGTAATATGTGTTGAGCAAACGCTGGGAAAATCAATCCTTGTTTTACATAAAAATACTGTTGGTGGTGATAAATTACCTTCTTCAAACACCCACTGTCTCACATCTTTGCGTTTCAAGTATCATAGCAACCCTTTATCGGAGAAGTCTCTTGCTCCCACAAGAACTAACTCTCCTAAACGTCCACTCTCCCATTTCACTGAGGTATTGCACAATATAATACTCACACTGTTCATTCTGTACTGTTGTGGTCACTGTTTTGGGTGATAATTCCACAATCCCACGGTCGGCATCTTCAAGCAATTCAATCCATTGAGATGCAGCTGTTCTGTGATTAATCCTCGTGGAGCAGCCTTGACTGACACGGACAAGAGATTAATGGAGCATCGGGCTCAGCATAAGTGCACAGCGCAGTATTGAGCAAAAGATGTTTTATTGGAAAAGACAAGTTTCTGTGGCTTTCTCGAGCCATTTTATCATTTGTTCAATCGGTTCCCCCGAAATATTGTGTGCAGTTCTGCAATTCACATTACAGTAGTCTTGTGATCGCACTGGAAACTGTGCAGAAATTTACCGAGTTGAAACGTTTAGGTTATGAAGACAGATTGTTTTGACTGGGGTTGTTTTCTTAAGGCAGAGGGGACTGTGAGGATATATGTTTCATATGCACTAAATAATGAGCGACATGGACAATGCAGACTTAAAGAAACGTTTCCTCTTGACTGATCAACAGGGGCGTAGACTGAAGTTAACAGGTTGAGGAAATGTGCAAAAAGCTCATCAGCAAGCGGATGTTTGAATCTGGATTCACTGTCTGCAAGGATGCGCAGAGGCGAACCCACATAACCTACAGAAATACTCGGATCTGAACTTGAGATGCTCATGCATACAAGGCCAAGTGATGAAAATAAATAAAGATAGTCAAGCGATTGCTTCTGACGAAAGCATGTACAACGACCTTGAGGGTTGTCATTCTACACATACGTCGTATTTGTGTAGCTGTCCATGGTGGGCTCGCAGTTCCATTTTTTTTCGCTTTCTTCACTGTGACCCGACTTTGATTCTCAGTCCGGGAGTTGGGGTTTGTTTTGATCATAACAGCGACATCAGCAAAAGTAGACCACATGCAAGTGGAGTGTTTTTAATACCTCGGATCATTTAATGACGTCGAGAAATGAGAGACAATGTCCCAGCCTCTTAAAGAAGGGGGACGGTGCCTCGGCCGTCTCCGCTCATTCAGACAGTTCACTCTCCATTCTCCTCTGATTCCGCTTCCTAAAGATTGTCCTAAGATTGCCAAAGCTGAGACTTGGCTTTGTGTCTTGTTTCCTTGACAATCGTAGGTGCCACAGTGAACCTCGGAAAGGTGTAAAGGGCAGCGTGAGCGAGGAATTCCTTTGCCTTGTACGTGAGCGTACAAGGTAAAGGAATGGAAAATGGAATGAGGATAGTCAAGCGGTTGTTTCTGCCAGGAACGCGTCCAACACGTTTGAGGTCTATCAATCTACGTGCGTCTGACCGCTGTACTCGTCCCTGGTCGTGTCGTGGTTCTGAATTGCCACTTTTACCACTGCGGTCCGGGTTCAATTCCCAGTAAGGGCTGTTATGTTCAGCATCAACAGCATGGGCATCTGTAATAGGATTCCTTTCAATTCTTCGAATCAAACAATGTCTCTACGAACATCAATGTCAACGTCTCAGCCTCTTGAAGAAGGAGAAGCTGCCTCGGCACTCCATGAGCCAACATGAGACTGAGATATTTATTTTGTTTCCTTGCCATTTCGAAGAGCCACAGCGATTTGTTCGTTGGCTCTGTGAAATTGAAAAGTGCCGATTCGCAGCGTCTGGGACTATTTGGTCTTCCTCACTTGTGATGACGCTGCAACATTGACTGTGATGTTCTCCGGGACGTGCACTGAAAGAGATTCTCGTGTCTGCATGTCAGGCCCTCAATCTTCATCTCGGCTTCAGAACAATGAGGAAGATTAGGTTGTGAGTGAAATGAATATCTGCGTTAACCTCGAGCTAGAGAGGAGTGAAACCTACAATGTTCTGATCTGGAGTCAGGCATGTTAGACTTTGCGCCATTTGCTCCACATGTACTTCACGCTTTCATGCTTCAGAGTTGTGATGTGAACATGGACAGGAGAAATAGCAGTCATATTCAAAAAATTAACCAGGAAAGAAAATCACCACCGCTGCTTCAGTCCAATCCTCCCCACTTCGTGTTTCAGCGCGATCCATAATGAAAACATATCTGTCACGATGAAACTTCCATTCAGCCTCTTGTCTGTTCAGCCATTGAATGGGATCATCGCTGATTCTGTAAATTTCAACATCAGTTTCCTGCTTTTCCTCCATAAATCATGACAAACTCGAGTATAATGGCAACATCAAATAGAGTCAGAGAGATGTACAGCATGGAAACAGACACTTTGGTCCTACTTGTTCATGCTGACCAGATATCCCAACCCAATCTAGTCACACCTGCCATCACCCGGTCCATATCCCTCCAAACCCTTCCTACTCGTATATCCATCCAAATGCCTCTTAAATGTTGCAACTATACCAGACTCCACCACTTCATCTGGCAGCACATTCCATGCACTTACCACTCTCTGTGTGAATACGTTGCCCTATCGGTCTCATTTCTATCTTTCCCCTTTCACCCTTAACCTATGCCCTCTAATTTTGGACTCACAGACCCCAGAGAAAAGACTTTTTCTAGTTATCCTATCTATGACCCTCATAATATTGAAAACCTCGAATAAGTCACCCCCTCAGCCTCCCACGCTCCATGGAAAACAGCCCCAACCTCTTAAGTCTCTCCCTATATCGCAAATCCTCCAACCCTGGCAAAATCCTTATAATTAATTTCGGAACCCTTTCAAGTTTCCTTCAGTCTTTCTGATAGGAAGGAGACAAGAATTGCACGCAATATTCCAAAAGTGGCCTAACCAATGTCTTGTACAGCCGCAACATGACCTCCCAACTCATGTACTCAATACTCTGACCAATAAATGAAAGCATACCAAACGCCTTCTTCATTATCCTATCTACCTGCGACTCCACTTTCAAGGATCTATGAACCTGCACTCCAAGGTCTCTTTGTTCAGCAACACTCCCTTAGAACTTACAATTACGTGTAAAATTCCACTCCACTGGTCACGGTGCTCCAGTCAGAAAAAACAACCCTCCAGCTCCACTCCCTGTCCTCTCCCATTGAGCTAGTTATATACCGTTAATTTATGGAAGTTTAGTTTGCTTCCATGACTTGCGTGGGTTTTCAGGAAATTTAATAACATGACACGAGCTGAAAATCGCTTGCTGCAATTTAACCAAATACGCAGTCAGTCTTTTGATAAAAGTCAGAAAAAGAAAATATTACTTGCATTTCTTTCTGCACAAATTCTCCTCCACGAGCTGAATCTTTGCAACATTTTCCCTTATTATTGAGAGATTTCCCTGGGACAGATATTAACTCAATCTACATGCATGGGTCGTGCTAAATACTACTTTAATTTAGATTAAAGTTATTGAATATCCTTTCTCCCAACTTGTTGTCTCATTGCTCCGTGCTCCTTATCAATACAATCTGCTCCATATAAGGTTTGAACTTCCAGCCTGCTGCCACAATGCCTCCTGCTTTATGCCATTATAAGCTGCTCCATTTGAGATGCAGGTCCCAACCTGATATCACAATGCTCCTTGCTCCATGTCAATAGAAGGTACAACAGGTGAGGTTGGAGCCCCAGCCCCGGCATTTCATGCACCTTTGTACCGTCACAGCGGGCTCATCCTCATGCCCATTTCCAGTTTGATCTTCACTGTGCGCCACTCAGTCTCTCTTAGTTTAGCCGTGGGAACACGAAATTATATGATATTTCGCAACACTGGTTACTTATGCGGAATATCACACTTCTCCATTTCATAAATCAGAATTCACACCAACGCATTTTCAAAGATTTCTCTCCCTTCCATGGTCACTAACCCTCCTTTATATCGCTCCTCCCATTTCACTGAGGCGTTCCATAATCTAACGCGCACATCGGCACTATTCTGTCTGTGCTGCTGCTGTCACTCTTGATGGTTAAACGAGTCCCATTCCATCATCGGGAACTTGAAACCAGTCGATCCTTTTCAATCCCAGTGGTTGTGAAATCAGTCATCATATCGGAGCCTTTACTGACATGGACCAGAGATTTATCTGTGAACAATTCGTCTTGATTTCCTGCCAATAAACCAGTATGGAACCTCACTTGCTACGTTTCCATTAATGCCACAGACGTTTATCTTTTAACCAGTTTGCCATGGTAAAATAAACACACAGCATGCCAACCATACTAGTCTGATTATTGTGCGAGGTTGCTTTCAGTCTGATGTTAAGCTGACTGACTTGTGATCTCTACTACCAAGATGCTCTCCCGACGCCATTCCTCCTATTGTGCCGCTCTTGTTGGTCTTGCCAGGACTGATCAAAACAGTGTTCTTGAAATCACTTTAAAAATCATTTCGCATTACAATGACACACTGCATCGGAGTTGTGAAAATACCCTATTATTCCTACCCTTTTATTTGATCATTATTGAGAGATTAACTGCCATTAGCTCCACTATACCACTAAGTTGTTCGGGGCTCTGTGGCACTCTTCCAGCAGAAGAACTGCATTGATTGTTCCTTCGCTGAATTTTTACAGTCGCGTTTGATGTACATTTTAAATCATCATTCCTCAGAACTACAATTTGTCTTTCGACCAAAATCGCCCGCCTTTTCATTTAAAGTCTCCTCTAATGATATCAAAGGGGGGAAAATGAGAGTTTCAGCAGCAGATGAACTGAGATTCGGCCGAGTTATCAATTGTCAGCGTCTGGAGCACATGTGATCGTGGTAATGATAAGTTTCAACAGCGCAACCCAGCAGCGTTCATGCAAACATTTATTTGGTGTTAGCTGCACAAATTGCGAGAGTAATTCCAGAGTAGTTCCATTTCACAACCTGTCGTTTTGTTTTTGGCTTGTCTTTTTCTCCTATTGGTCTGCCTTGATGGCAATAACTTTGACTTACGTTCAAAATGCCTGCCTTTCTTATACCCCCAAGTCGGATTATCTCATTGGTTCGATGTTGGCAGAATAATAAATTCGAAATCGATTGGTTAAATTTGAATTGTCGTCAAAATAGCAACCAACTCAAGCATCTATTTCACACCCAAATGTTACATATTTTCAATTTTCCAGTAAACTCTGAAACTGCTCTCGTCAGCTGTCAGTGCAGAACAACATTCTACCTCTTTTAAAGGTACAGTACACACTTTTAACTTCATAACACTCTGGAATTCCACATCAGGCTGTCACTGGCCCAGCACAAACAAAACCAGAAATACAGACGTCAAACAAAGGACAGTTATAAGTGAATAAGTGAGCAGTAAAATGTGCCATGTCACAGTAAAAATGAAACAGTGGATAGAGAAAAATAATGTACTTGCCAGCGCACAGAAAGTAGTCAAGTATTTTGCAGGAATCGACATCATAGGCATGAGAATGAATTGATCTAATTTTTTTAGATAACATGGTGATGTGGTAGAACTCCATATTAACGCCAAGAGCAGTAGGCTGCAGTGTTTAGTGAAATGCGACCCTGCTTCAGACTCTCTCATTCAGTGTAAAATCCATATCTGCCAGTGGGGGAGTAAGGAACGTTCGAGAACAGAGAGCAGAAGTAGAGGAGTTGGAAGAGCACGGAGGAATGTACAGCTAGAAGCAGTGGTGGATTAATGGGGTGTAAGACCATGAATGGATTTGAAAACAAATCTGAGAGTTATAAAATCAGTGGAGAGGCATCCTGGGAACCAATGCAGATCAGTGAGTTTTATTTCGTCAGAACAGAAGGGACATCAAATAGGAAACGACAGGCAGTTAGCTTAACATCTGTCGCACGAAAGCTTCTCGATATTTTAAATTAAAGTTGTTGAGTAAGCCACTTAGAGAAAGAAAATCAAGGGTATGATGCAAATTCAAAATACTTCGCGAAAGCACAGTAAGAGTTAACCAGATTATTGAAGTTCTTTGTGGAGCTATCGTGTGCAATGAATAAAGTGCCATGTCCTGACGCCTGTCAAAATTCTCTTGAAGGCTCCCTCCATCCTCCCCATAAAGTAAATTCCGATCCAGTTGGTGTCATCAGCAAATTTGGAAAGATTACAAGAGGTCCAAACGTCAAAATCATGTAAAATGGTTGGGAACAATTTGGTCCAAGCATTGGATCATAAAATCCCTGCATTGCAGTCGCTGCAATGAGGCCTCACTCTCTCCATATAATGCTGCATTGCGCATGCCCAATCCACCGAGCCTGAACATTCCTGGATAGAATGGGCAATTCACCTGAACTGTGAACACTTGTACTGTGCGCAGAAACAGCAGCATCTGCCGGAAACCCATGCAGACACTGAGGATGTTCGCACTTCATGTAGACAATCGCGTGACGCTGGAATTGAACCCAGGTCTCTAGTACTGTGAGGCAGCAGTGCAGTCACTGATCCTTGTGGTACTCCACCAGTACCAGAACACCAGTCTGAGAAAAGAGCGCTTTTTCCTACTCTATGCTTTCCAGCTGATAAACAATCCTTAATGAATGCTGGTACGTTTTCTCCAACCCCATTGTATTTCGTGATGTTGTGTGGGACCTGATAAAAAGCCTTCTGAACAAGCAAAACAGTGGAGTTCCAACGTGAATTTCACTCCACATGAGACTTTGCACAGATTACATAACTTGAAAGATGACTCCCAGCGCATCCACATTCTCTCATTGTCTTCCTCTTTCTTCAACATTTTGGGATGAAGCCTGTCTGGTGTGTACTTGTCTCAAACTTTAGTTCCGTTAAGGACGACCTCTTTACTGTTCATTTTTTTTTGCCCCATGTTTCACAACTCCCTTAATATCTTCATATTTTTGGGACATTTAATCTCCTGATGAAGGGCTTATGTATGGATGTTGACTGACGGGCTGTGTTTTTCCAGTACCACATTCTTCGACACTGATTGCAAGCATATGCAATCCTCACTTTCTCCTTTTCCGCAGTCCTGACGTTTGCAAAGTTTCTCACTTTGCTGATTCGCTTTGCGTCTTGACAGGCCAGATGATCAGCTGAAGTCTTGCCCACACACGCGTGCTCTGTTTCTCCCGACTTTGAACGAAGTTTGTACTTTTCCTGTTCAGAATTCCATATTTTTCAGGTTAGGATAAATGAAGTGACTCCGTCAGACACTGCTGTGATCTTTGATCCAAATTTTCTGATTGCAAATCAATCCTTCTAATACCGTGTAAACTTGATTTGAAGCATCTAATTGAGAGAGAACCCATTCAAACATGCTCGGGCAAGTGCCTAAACAACTCTTTATGCGGCTCAGTGTCAAGTGTTGCCTTTTCACGTTCCTGTGAATCATCTTGGACATTTTGATATATGGAAGACGAGGTAGAATTACAAACTGATGTTGTTGATTTGGATATCCATTGCAATGCCTTCATCATTACCAGGTGTTTAACCTGTAACTCCTCACCTGTCAATGACCTGGGACCACGTGCACTACGTGGACTGCAGCAGTTGAAGAAGATCATTCATCGACTTCTACACAGGCAATTGGAGCTTGACAATACCTGCTAGTCTTGCTCATGAACGAACTGGAGAGTGTGGTGAACTAATCTGCTCTGACACTCAGCATGGGCACGATGCGCCAAATTAACTTTTGTTGTAATCATTCGGTAATTACGACTAAAATTAAAGAAACAAAGACTCACACCAGAAGCCATGGATCTGTTTCTGTATCCATCACCCAGTAAAAGCAAGCAGCTAATCGTTGGATCATCTGTGCTTCTGGACTCAGTGCTGTGAGAAACACCTGCAAATTAATAATAGCAAAATACTGCAGCAGCTAAAATATTAAAAAAAAAACAGGATATGCTGGAATAACATAGCTGGTCGGGTTGTATGAGCAGGGAAAGAAGGTAGGTGAATGTTTTAGCGTGTGCAGAGAGACATCAGGAAATAAAAATGAAGCAGATTTACTTGACCCTTATGATCTGAGAAGCAGAGGAAAATGGAGTTGAGTTATGACAGTCACAGGCTCTGGGGATGGTAATTGGTAATTAGTGGAAAACACCTGAAGATGACAAAAAGGGGTATCTAAAATTTATCACTGTCAATCCAGGTGAGAAATTCAGAAAAAAAATATATACCTTGGTTTGGGTTTGGTGTGTGTAAATATTCTCCTCTGAACTCATGTAAATGCAGTTTCATAAACCCATCTCTACCAGTCCAGGAGAAAACCCCACAATCATTGTGTCCTGGTCACATTCTTGTTCCATGTACTCTGCTACCCTGTAAAGTTGGCAGACATTATCCCAAGTCAAAATGGCACTTCGTCAGCGCCGAGTAAAACCGGATCCATTGCTCACGCCACCTACTCATGTTTAAGAGAGCACAAAGAAAACATGAATGACAATAGAAGTCAGGGAGAGCATAGAAACAAAGGAAAAACACACTATCTGATGTAGATTAGTGAAACCTAGAGCATTAGGAAGGCTTTAATAGCTAGCAGAGAACAACTGAAATGGCAAGGTGAGTTATTAAGATTTAATATGTACGTGAGTGAACTTGAAACGTAAATAATGTTGCAAGAGTTTGTTCTCATATTTAAAAGGTTACAGAGAGAAGAGTAAGGTAAAAACAATGACTGCAGATGCTGAAAACCAGAGTCTGGAGTAGAGTGGTGCTGGAAATGCACAGCACTTCAGGCAGCATTCGAGCAGCGGGAAAACCCGACGTTTCGGGCAAAGGCCCTTCCTCATGAATACAGACAGAGAGCCTGAAGGATGGACAGATGAATGAAAGGAGGGTGGGTGTGGGGAGAAAGTAGCATAGAGTACAATAGGTGAGTGCGGGTGGCGATGAAGGTGAAAAGTCAGTGAGGACAGCGGGAGAAGGTAGCTTCAGGGCAGAGGAAATGACCTGGGAGTTGTCGTGGGAGAGCTTCTCCCTGAGATTCTTGTAGAGAGAGGAGGAAATCTTCTTTAAAACAGGCATATTTACAAGAGGATTCGCAGTAGGGTTAAAATCAACGAGGTAAAAACAATGACTGAAGATGCTGAAAACCAGATTCTGGAGTGGAGTGGTGCTGGAAAAGCTCAGCAGTTCAGGCAGCATCCGAGGAGCAGAAAAATCCTACGTTTCGGGCAAAACCTCTTCATCAGGAATACAGGCAGAGCGCCTGAAGGGGGGAGAGATAACAGAGAGAAGAATTCAAATTGGAGCACTGGAGAAGACGGCATGGAGAACAACGAAATGGTGCCGGTGAACTCGTGCATTGCATCAGTTCTCACAGTGGAAGACAACAACAAAATACGAGAATTAAGAGACACGTAGGGAAGAAATGAATGAAATGCCAACACGAACGAGTGGATGCCGGGGTAGCTGCAATGTCTGAAGGGATTAAATCACTGGGACCAGATGGACTGCATCCTTGATTTCTGAAGAAGATTGCTGAGGAGATTGTGGAGCCATTGGTTTTGGTCTGTCAGGAGTAATCGGAGTCAGGGTCGGTCCCAGATGACTGGAAATGTTTAATTGCGACACCCCTGCTGAAAGAAAGGAGAGAAGCAGACACAGACTACTGTGGCCATGCTAACGACAGTGTTGCACAGTACTTGGAAATTGATGGTAAAATAGAGCAAAGTCTGCATGTCTTCATCAAGTGGACGTCATGTCTGACAGCTATGCTAGATCTCTTTGAGGAAGTACCAAACAATTAAGACAAAGCAGAGACAGTGGACGTGATCTAATTCAATACTCATAAGTCCTGCAATAAGGTGCCATACAGCAGACTGCTAAATAAGATAAGAGCGTGCTGTCAGTGACAAGGAGGGGATTGGCTGACTGGCTGAGTGAGAACATAGGGGTCTTTTACAGGATGGCAGTCATTGACATTTTAAGACTTACACAGCGATCGGTGTTGAGGGCATAACTATTCACGTTATACATTAAACATCTGGACAAAGGAACAGAGTGCATTGTCGCTACATTTGCAGTTGACACAAACGTAGTTGGAGAGACAGGTCGTGTCAAGAAACATGGGAGACTTCATTAGAACCTGGGCAGGCGCAGAGAGTGGGTAAGGCGTGGCAAATGGAATACAATATGGCATGTGTCAGGTTATGCAGTATGAGAGCAAGAAGGCAGGCTTCGACGAATTTTTATTCACAGAAAGCCTTTAGAAATCCGAAGCACAACGTAACTTGGGAGCCCGAGATCAGGCAGGTTCAGTTCGAATTAAGGAAGGAAAACTCAATTTTATAATTTATATCAAGGCGCCTCGAACACAAGAGTCCAGTTGAAGATTAATATAGTTGTGGTCCAACCGCATTTGGAATATTGCAAGAAGTTAGGCCCGATGTCTAAGGGTAGCGTCAGAGTCACACAGTAGTTTAACAGACCATTCACTTCATGTATACCATGCAGAACATATTGCCAAATTAAAATAGACCCGTCTGCCTGCATTTGAGACATATAGCTCCAATACATTCCTAATCAGTTACTTATCCAAATAACTTATAAATAATTTAACTGTACCTGTATCCAAAACTTCCTCTAGCGGTTTATTGCGCACAGTGACCAACGTTTGTGAAACAAAAGCTGCCCCTCATCTCCTTTATAAATCTTCCTTCTCATAGTTTAAAAGTATGCCCCTAGATTCGAGCTCCCTCACCTTTGATAGTAATTTTATTTCTGCTCTATAAGGCCAAACGCCGAAGTTCTCTGCTGCAGTGAAAAAAAAGAAGACTTCCATTCATGACACCATCCTGGTAAATACTTTCTGAACCCTCTCAAATTTAATAAAATCCTTCTAATAACGCGGAAACTAGAACTGTACACAATATTCCAGAAGATGTGATGGCATTGGATAGGGTCCGAAGAAGGTTTAAAAGAATTATCCTGGGGGTGAAGAAATGCTTGTCAAAACATGTTGAAAGCTCGAGGGCTGTTCTTGATGCAGTTTTGAAGTTTGAGGGGAATCTGATTGAAACTTATACAATACAGAGAGGCGTAATTAAAGTGGGTGTGGAGAAGTTTTTCAACTGGCACGAGAGACCAGGAGTCGAATGCACAGCCTCAGAGAGAAAGGGTGACCATTTTGAAGTGAGATGCGGAGGAGTTTCTTCAGCAACGAGGTGGTCATTCTTTGGAACACCTTGCCGCAGAGGGCTGTAGAGGTCAAGTCATTGCTAATATTCAAGACAGACAGAGATAGGTCCCTGATTTATGAGGGGATCAACAGTTACAGGAAATGGCAGAAAGCAGAAGAATGAGGTTGAGAAACATATCAACCATGACCAAATAATGGAGAGGTCTCGATGCGTTTAATGGCCTAATTCTGCTCCTTTATCTTGTGGCCATATAGCTATTGCGTGTGACTTCAATCTGCCCATAGACTGAGCAAGTCAGATCAGTAACAATACTATGGAGGAGACATACATGGAGTATGTATGAAATGGTATTCTGAGTCGCTACGTTAAGGATACAAATGGAGGACAGAGCATCCTCGATTACGTACTGTTTACTGGCCATTGGTGAGCTAGCTTATTTGGCTGGTCGAAGAGATTGCGATGAAGAATGAAAGCAAAAGCATGTGCACAGTTCTTGTACCGACCTCTTGAAGCACCCGCATTCTCAATCCTGTGCCTTGCCTGAGGCACAACGACTCTCAGGTTAGAGCACCATTAGTCAACTCGCTCTATCTCTCTCTCTCTCTCTCTCTCTCTCTCTCTCTCTCTCTCTAATGAGACAGCAGGCCTGGGAAAATGTCAACTTTGATTTCAAAGCTTTATGTTTATATATGACAAGGAATAATTGACAATCTATCTGTTTGCGGTCCCGAATGGAAGAGCACAGAAGTCAGTGAGAGAACTCTTTATTAAGGTGGAGAGTGATAGAGCTGACTGAGAGCATGAGCCGAAATCTAAGTAGAAGAAATGACACTGATATGAAGCGTGAGCAGAGTACAACGAATGAGGGAACTGAACTTAAAGAGATGATAAGCACTTAAAAAGCATTTGCAGTAACTGCAACTGCTTCTCACTCCTGTCTGACACAAAGAAAACTGGAATCGTGGCCATGTCATGGCTAACAAGGGGTATGAGGGCATAGTACTGCACTCGAGGAGGAGGCTGACAAATTGGCTGAAAATAAGAGCAGACATTAAGAATGGGAGCAGTTCAGATATCAGCACAAGATGAAGAAAGAATTAATACAGAGCGAAACGTCGCTTGACAGTAAGCTTGAGAGAAGCATATAATGAATTGTTAAAGATCCTGAAGGTAAATGAAGAGAGAAAAAAACGATTTTTAAAAACAAATCCCTTACAATGAAAAACAGTGGATGTAACAATGCGGGATAAATATATGGCATACCAAATAAATATGTATATTGATTATGTCAACACAAATGATGACGCAAGTAATATTCCTAAAGTGCTGGGAAGAAAAAGAGAAGGAGGAACTGAAGGAAATCAGTATTATCAGGGAGATGATGTTGTGGAAACGGATACGTTTAAAAGACCATAAATTCCACCAACTGCGAATCAAACGCCAGTGTCCTTAAAGTCACCCTAAATGCAGTGAAGGCGTTCTGTAACAAGAGTGTGGAGTCTAAATAGAGTAAATTAATTGTCATATTTCAATATTCTATCGACTCTGAAACAATATCTATGGATTGGAGGTCAGTTAAGGTGTCTCCACTATTTATAAAAGGAAGAAGCGAGAAAACATGGAATGACAGAAAAGTTAGCCTAACAATGGAAAACAGTAACTGGACTGGACAGAGCCAGCATAAATTTACGAAACTAAAATAGGAAAGGAGATATCGTCTTCTTGTACACAAATCGCTGAACGGAAGCATGCAGGCGCAGCAGAAGCTGAGGAAGGCAAACGGTGTGTTAGCCTTTGTACTGAGAGGATTTGACCACAGGAGCAGGGAAGACTTGCTGAGATTGTGCAGGGTCTTTTTGACACCACAACCGAGAGTGTTGTGTGCAGTTTTGGAATCCTTATCTGGTAAAGGATGTTCTCCATTCGGAGACTGTACAATAAAGGTTTACCAGACTGATTCATGGGATGGCAGGACTGACGGTATGAGGAATCGTTAGGATGAAAATCACTCAAGTTTAGAATGATGAAGTAGGATGTCACAGAAAAGAATACAATTCTAAAAGGTACGAATAAGGCAAATGCAGGAAAGATGTTTTCAATGACCAGGGCGTCCAAACTATAGAGTGTGGGAGGTGGCATCATTTCTAAGAATATGGGGTAATCCATTTCAGACAGAGATGAGGATTTTATTTTTTTAATCAAAGACTGGTTACTCAGTGAAATTTGCTGCCACAGAAAGTAATTAAAGCCGAACGTGCAATGTTGACAAGATGAAGATATCAATAGGTTTGAGGGCAAGAGAGGTCAAAAGGTGTAGGCCTAAAGAGCTCGCACATTAATGTGTGGAAGGATCAGCCAAGATCATACTGAATTAGGGTGAAGGATCAAACATCACAAGAAGCCAGTCCTGTTCTAATTTTTCATATTTCCATTCTGTTAAAGGTGGGATATAAAAACACAATTGTTTTTAACTGACACAGGCATCAGTAACACATTATCTAGATTTAAAAAATAATCCTGTAAATACTTACAAACAGCAGTAGGGGAGACATTTTAGCATATGACCTTCGCAATTCGAGGAAGTGCAAAGTAATGTTTGAGGTTCGTACATTGGCTGTTCTGTATCTCAATTTCAATCCAGTTCTCAAATTACTGAATGTTCTAAGAAAAGCGACATAGTATGTATGAAATAAGTAAACGTCTTTAAAATGTTGCTGGTACTGGGTGGAGGGAGTGGTAGGAAAGGGTGGGGAAAGGGATCAGTGAGAAAAACAATGGGTCGGGTTTTTATTGAGGGATTGGCAACGAATGACCCCAAATTCCAAAACCTCCGCGACCCGCTATACCTGCTCATGTGTCCTGTCCCTCCACTTTCTGCTCCATTATTTCCGTCTCTGAAACATTTGCCGCAAGGTAAGGGACAGAGGTGTTCATGGAGTACACTTTACCATCAATCCCAGTAACTAATACACAGCCAAGCGTCTCCCAACAAGATCAAATCCTCATGAACCACAGCAATGATTTCAAACAATATCATTTATTTTCAGCTCTATTCACACTAAAGATAGATAAACCACCAGTAGCCTGATAAATAAAAAAAAACAAGGTAAAACTGAACCAGGAATAGCAGCTGCTGACTGGGGTCTGTTTCTGGGAAGAAGACTCAGGCTCTCTTTGGCTTAATTCGCGACCCCAGATACACTATGTTTGGGTCCAGAATCACATAATGACCAAACATGAAACCTCTAACTGGGCTAAAGCACCTGGCGCTTCCTTCCCCTTTAGCCCTTACTCACCGACTATCGATTGGAGACAACAACATTTCGTTCCAATGATCACTCGCCGCAAGCATGCTCACCAGTCATGTTAACCCTACGCATGCTGCAGGACCCTTCACAACTGATGACATATAATGTCCAACAGCGAAGAAAAGGCGGTCCTACAGGACCAAGCTGGAGTCACTGGTCCTCCAACCAGTCAGAGAAACTCATGGGCGCGCTGGGGACTCTGATCAATCATAGAATGCTGTTGGGATAAACTAATCAATCCAGAACTTCCACATCCCAATGCTCAAACAAAGTCCGCTTGAAAAATTCTTCCAGTTCAAAACACAATTTTTAATGATGACTCTGTGCCCTTTCCCACTGGTGAAAGTGAGGACTGCAGATGCTGGAGATCACAGTCAGCATGAGAGTGGTGCTCATGAGAGTGGTGTTCAAAAAGCACAGCAGGTCACGCAGCATCCGAAGAGCATGAAAATCGAAGTTTCAGGCAGGCACCCTTCATCAGTAACATTTCACGCAGCGAATTTATGATCAATATTGCTACGATCCCTTATATTCCTTCATCCCCAGGTTTCAGGCACAGTGGTCTCATAGAACTTTTGTCTTTTGTATTGCCAATCTACATTTATCTGATCGTTTTGGATTAGCATCATGAAGACTTCATCTTACCTCATCAAAAATCAGCAGACAGTTCACCACAATTTTCTCTGAACAATTGTATTTTAGCTTTCATGAATGAAACACATATTTTTTTCACGTGGCACCTCATTTTGTCTGGTATGCCCGTTTGTAACGTCTTTCACACAGCTTTAAACGGTAATCCTGTTAGTGTTGAATTAGTTGACAAAACGTTTCTCATGGCAAACTGAAAGTGTGCATACCTTTTAAAGATGAGGAAGTGTGTTTGAATGAGTTGTGACTTGGACATTAGTTATCGTGAATACAAAGTAAAGACAATCAGGTTGTGACAGTGTTGACCTCTACCACGCTTTCAGAAGCTGCGAGACAAGCTGAATACTTCCAGCGTTTTCTGGTTTTTTAAGTATGTATCAGTTTGCCAGTATTTTGCTTCTGCACATGTTCTTGGGACGAAAGGTATAAAAAATTGTGGGTCGAAAGCAGGAACAGTCGCCTCCTTCCGTCGTGCAACTCCCAGCTCTCCCTCTGCTTTTGTAGTTTTGTGAAAGCACTAACTGGCTTTAATATTGGATTTTAATGATAATCTAAGTGTTTACATGTTACTCTTGCTGCCCAAATATGGAATTAAAAAATACATCTATTTTGATCAATTTCATCATTTATGTATGCATGTCCAGGTCATAATTCTACTTTTAAAGAGAAGGCACCATTTCATATTGGTAACAATAAATGCTAACGATTGGCAGGCCATGGCTGTGAGAACACGGAATCCAAATTACTAGACTTCCAGGGACGGTCTCTGTTTCATTCACCCTGGACACTGTCTGATTCAGCATTACAGTCTCCCATCCTTCTGCACATGAAGCCTTCAGTTCTGTCTTGGTTTTGTTGCGACTGGTTTCTAACACACAAGCTATCCAATAATCTATTATGTTGCAGTTTCAAAATAGTGAGAATCGTTCTCTCAGAGCACACTGCCTCCATCGCTCTATGATTAGATAGGGGAGGAACAGGGACAAATGACTGGCTGAATGCTTCCCTTTTTTGCCGTAACCAGCTTCTGGTGTTGACATCTGAAATGAGACAAATAAGCCAATTGGGTGAAATCCTACTTTCTGGTTGATCTCGCCTGAGGCCACAGTCACTTCGCCAGAACGTGTCTGTGCGTTTGCCTCTGTAAGTGAAATGGTGTTCAGATCAGCGAGGGGGTGTAAACACAGGTTATCAATCTTAAACTGCAGTCGCATACATTGTAAAACGTGACTGGATAATAGCATTGCGACGAGTGCTTGAAACTTGTAGGAACACAAGGGGAAGGGCCAAGAGCTGAAAACTTGGATGATGGGCCTCTTTCCGTTCTGTAAACAGTCGATGATGTGCTCAAACTTATGTCCTGATAAATAAAACGCCATATGCTTTGCCATTAAGAAGCAGTCCAACAGCTTGGGAGGCAGCACTTGTGGTGTATTGGTTAAGAGTCGGTGTTTTCCTCAACGCGGCCAGAGTTCGGTGCCTGGTTAGGGAATCAGGTTTTCTTGTTCCTGATACTGATAACAGCGAGAATGGATCAGCTCTGATGGGAATGCTTTCAATGTCGCAGATAAGTAAATGCCTCGAGAAATCAGAGTTCATGTTCCTGCTCCTTCAAGAAGGGTAAGGTACCTTGACAGTTTCTGCTCAGTCGGTCAGTTCACACTTCATTCCGCTCCCACGGAGTTTCTAAAGATTCACAGAGTTGAAACTGGGCTCTGTTTAATTGTTTCCTTTACACCCCCACGGGTTGCAGGTATTGGATTGTTTGAAATTGATAATGTGTTCAAGAGCAGCATGCAAGACGATTCTATATTCCCCTACACTGACAGTACTGTGAAGTTGACTCTGATGTTCTCGGTTGCATTCATCAATTGGAGACTTTAGCCGGTATATTAAGAAGTGCCACAAATAATTCCAAACAGAATGAAATTCTTTCAAGTGTTCTGGCTGCAAAGTACTCAGAAACTGCTCATTTTTGAGAAATATGTAGGAAATGAGAAAGTGAGGACTACAGATGCTGGAGATCAGAGCCGAAAATGTGTTGCTGGAAAAGCGCAGCAGGTCAGAAAGCATCCAAGGAGCAGGAGAATCGACGTTTCGGGCATGAGCACTTCTTCAGGAATGAGGAAAGTGTGCCCAGCAGGCTAAGATAAAAGGTAGGGTGGAGACACTTGGGGGAGGGCCTTGGAAATGCGGTAGGTGGAAGGAGGTTAAGGTGAGGGTGATAAGGTGAGGGTGATAGGCCGGAGTGGGGGTGGGGGCGGAGAGGTCAGGAAGAAGATTGCAGGTTAGGAAGGTGGTGCTGAGTTCGAGAGTTGGGACTGAGACAAGGTGGGGAAGGGGAAATGAGGAAGCTGGAGAAATCTGAGTTCATCCCTTGTGGTTGGAGTGTTCCGAGTCGGAAGATGAGGCGCTTTTCCTCCAGCCGTCGTGTTGCTATGGTCTGGCGATGGAGGAGTTCAAGGACCTGCATGTCCTTAGTGGAGTGGGAGGGGGAGTCGAAGTGTTGAGCCACGGGGTGGTTGGGTTGATTGGTCAACCATGTTTAAGAAGACAAACAACTCGCTTTGCAAGATGCTTCTAATGAAGATGTCAATTCTTTTGAACGATTCGGTGGATTTGTGTTGATTATTTTAGTACTTTCTATTACCACATCGACCCCCTGTTTAAAAACGAATCTGTTAAACAAAGAATTGCGGTATAATCGACAATATCGAAAAGTCGACAATAGATTGAAGTTGGGCATGCATTCATATCAATAGTTCAGACATCCCAGCATTTCAAAGATTCTTCTCCCTGCAGATAAGGAATTCAAAGCACACCTCGGATTCAGGACAATGAGTTTGTAAGTGTAATAAAGAGCGGCAGTGTTTTTGAGACAATGAAGAGTCGAATGAACAACCTCCAGATTTGCAGACAAGCAAATCATTAAGCCACTGACTGAAGTGCGCTTGCTGCAGTTCTGTGATGATACCAGGGACAGGAGAAACAATTGTAACCGTTCACAGGGTGAACAACTAGTAACTATAATCAACTTCACTACTTCACTCCAATAGACCCCACATTGTGAAGCGGACAATTTCGCAAAGAAAACACACTTGTTCTCATGAAGCTTTCATTCACCCTGTGCTTGTGCAGCCATTCAATGGGATTACCGCTGATCTGATAAAATTTATCTCTAGTTTCGTGCATTTCCTCGATAGCTCGAGGTAAACTTGAGCTGAAAAAAAAGTCGTGTATTCTCATTAATTTGGGAATTTCGCGGCCGTGCCACTCAGTTTCTCTGAATGGTAACTGAGAATATGTGATCGTTGTCAGCAGTGGATACTTCCACATGTTAGGTAACTGGTGAATTAAATGATGTTAAACTCCATTACTCCTGAAACACGCATTTCAACAATATCCCAGGCTATCCTATCACCCTTTGATATTCTGTGGAAAATAGTTCATCTCAGTCGTCAACATACCCAACGATGGAAACTACACAGCCTCTGGAACTATCGAAGTTAAAGTTTCAGCCAATTCTGAGTTCCTACATCTCATTCCAGACATCGCCAAGTGGTCTTCTTCTGATTGTGTTGCTGTTTCTGACATATCCTCTGCCACTGTAAGTATTTTTAAGTGCATTGGTTTGTGTGATGCCGCGTTAGTATTCAGTGGTTAATACTTTGCTTTATGTTTAGAATTCGAGTATGTACATAATATTTCATTTTACGTTGTGTGACATGTACTAAATCAACACAGCATGGAATCAGTTGTATTCACATGAAAATGTTCTCCAAGGTGATGATTTTCTTCTTCAGAATCTGCTCTCTCACATCTCAGCGTGTTTTATAAGTAAGGATTCGAAAGGTCTAAGTTGAGTTACTCTTCGTAGGTTCATTGTGGATTTGTTGATGCCGCGTTAGTATAAGTGGTTAATATTTTGCTTTATGTTTAGAATTCGAGTATGTACATAATATTTCATTTTACGTTGTGTGACATGTACTAAATCAACACAGCATGGAATCAGTTGTATTCACATGAAAATGTTCTCCAAGGTGATGATTTTCTTCTTCAGAATCTGCTCTCTCACATCTCAGCGTGTTTTATAAGTAAGGATTCGAAAGGTCTAAGTTGAGTTACTCTTCGTAGGTTCATTGTGGATTTGTTGAACTTAACGGCCTATTTCCACATTGTAGGAGTTCCACTTTTCTATGAAAAGGACACAGGATAGTATTGAGCAAAAACTAGTTTGTTGGAAAAGTGTATGTGACTTTCTGATCATTTATTTAATTTGTTCATTTGGCTCCAGATGGACTGTTGTGTGCAGTCTGCAAGTCACTTTACAAAGGAGATGTGATAGCACTGGAAACGATTGAGAAGATATTTTTTCAGGATATTGTCTGGGCTGAGGACTTATAAGTTATAAAGTTTGGGCTGTTTTTTTTTCTGAAAGCAGAGGGAACTGAAAGGAGACACGATTGAGATGTAAAAGTAACGGGGAATATGGAAAGGGTAAACTAAAAGAAATGTTTCCCCTTGATGAAGAGATTAATCACAAGGGAGACAAAAATTTAAGAGGCAGAAAGATTTGAGTAGGTGTTTAGGAAAAAAAAAATCTTTTCAGCCATTGGGTGTTCGAAATCTTGAACTCACAGTAGGGTCAGAAACACTCATCACTTGAAGAACTATTCAGATGTGAATTTCTGATGCCGTCAAATAGCTATGTGATCAGTGATTTTAAAGGAATTAGGATAGTGAAATAGTTGTTATTGCCCAGTCCTGGCAGAGAGGCTGAGGGGCTTCTTTTTCTCACAGTAGCCCTGGGAAGTACGTCTGCCGGTCACCGCGTCAATCCGAGGTTCAGTTGCCCATCGACAAACGTGCTTGCCATTTCGGTCTACTCTGTGGTTAACGCTGTTGTCTCTCGGCGGCAGGAAACGAGTTTTTATTTCAAACTGGAGTGATTGATAATGTGGAGTTTGCACCTTCTCCTGCATGGGTTTCCTTTGGCTGGTTTGGTTATTTCAAATTGTCCAATGATGAACATGTTAGGTAGATGGTAAATAAAACGCGAAAGAGATGAAAGTACTGTAAATCAGAGACAAAAATAGGAAGTAAAGCATCAGAGAATTCGGAGTTAACAGTTCGACTCGAGTGAACGTTCCTCAGAACAGTTCTTCACTGAAGCGTTAACTCTGATTTGTCTCCACTGATGCTGTCAGATCGGCTGAGCATTTCTAGTAAATTCTATTTTTGTACTTGGGGGATTGGAAAGAAAGGGAGGGGGAGTGTGAAGCTCTTCGGATTCATTGTGCAGATTCAATGGGCCGAACGTTCTTTGTCTGCACTGTCGGGATTCTAGCACTTCTGTCCCTCTGAGGTTTTGTCGTTTGTACAATTTTTTTTATTTTTTGACCCTTCCGAAAATGTGTCTTGCAGATCTTCACACAAGATTTTAGCATTAACCAAAAAAAAACAAATGAACCAAGTTTAGGAATTGAAAATTCCATTTCGTTCACAAGCGTGGGTAATTTAAACATCTGCTTCCATTATCGATGGGACATGTTTCAGGAAGGATGGTGCTGTATGAGTCAAAGTGGGGAAGGACCACAGCTCCTGGAGAGACTCAGTGTCAGTTAAAGTGCAAACACGTTTGTTCTGCAAGCTGTATGCTGTGCCCGTGTTGGAATGCAAGCCATTTGATACATAAGTTCTGAATTGAAATGCTTACTGGTAACAGGAAGCGGTGGAAGGAATACATTCTTTTCCACTTTCACCAATATCCAATCCTACTGATCTCCACAACTTGCCAGCACAATGCAGGAAATTTTCTCTCGCGACCCTCTGGTCCAGTATTCCTTGCATCCCAGCAACTGCCCAGACAGCACCATTCCATAAAATCACAGAAGTTGCGGCTTTACCACCTGGTAGGGCACCACCAAGTATTGCATGCAGCTCTGGTCTCTGAATTTTGGAAAAATGTGAAAGCTCTGGAAAGGGGTCAAAGGAGGTATACTAGGATGTTGACTGGTGTGGATCAAAGGTCTTACGATTAAAGTCTGAGGAGACTGAGGTTGTTTTCGTCGGAGAGAAGAAGGTTGACAGGTGACTTAAACAAAATTTATATGATTATCAGAAGGTTAGATAGAGTGGAGAGTGAGAGCCTCTTTCCTCAGACGGCGCAGACCAACATGAGGAGGTATAGCATTAAATTGAATGGCGATTGATTTAGGACAGATAACTGTGTTACTTTCTTCACTCAGAGAGTAGTACGGATGTGGATCAGCCTGCCTGCAACAGTCGTAGACTCGCTGAGTGTAAAGGTATTTCAATGTGCATTGGACATATATATGGATCATAATGCAACGGTGAAGGTTAGATGGGCATCACTTTTTTTTCACAGGTCAGTGCAAGGTCGAGGACCGAAGGGCCTGCACTGCACTGTAACGTTCTATGTTCTAAGGTATAAGCCCTGCTGGGTTGCCATATCTCTTTCACTGTGTAACTTTCCAGACACATCTTTCAGTGATTTGTCAACACTTCATTCAATCCACGCAACTGTATTTCCTCCTCAGAATTTTATCACTCTACAATGGGAAGAGAAAAACAGAGTCAGTGACAAAGCTGAGATCACCGACGTTCTGTATGGAATCAAAAAATAAGTTTTTTGATCTTCCAGTCTCCTGTGACTTCAATATTACACTGTGTTCCCAAGGCACCATTTCAGACTCTGGTCTGCTGCAGTGCTCCTTTAAGGCACAACACAAGCTGGAAGAACAGCCTCTCATTTTCTTCTGACAGACTATGCAGTCTTCAGGACCCAGCATCGAGTTCAATCATTTCAGAACCAGTCCGCCTTCTTCCACATTCTTTTCCCACCCGCCCATCACATTCGTTCCAAATCGGATCATTGGACTCGAAACATGAACTCTCCTTTCTCTCTATAGATGTAAAAGAGCTATTGAGTTTTGTTGAGACATTTTGATGTTTCATCAGAGAACGTTTTTCCATTGAAGGCTGCAGGAAGCGTCTGATTCCAGGAGAAGGTATTCAGAGGAGATAATAAGAATGTCAAACGGCTGGACCATTCCCGCTCTGAAGGTACACGAGCCAGCCTGGGGCTTTTTGTCCAAGCGCAGAGAAGGTTGTGTGAGAAACTGATTTACGTGCACATATTATGAAGAGGAGAGATATAAGAGGAGGGAAGTAATAATATCCAGTGGCACAGATTAAAAGCAAGAGACAAGCGATTAAGCGGAAATTTAGGATAAACGTTTTCACCCAGACAGTGGTGTTTGTCTGGAATTCATTCTCTGAAAGTGTGGTATAGCTAAGTGTCAGTAGAATATTTCAGCAGTATGTAGCCAAACACTTGAATAGCCAGACCACACTTTGATAAGCACCTGGTACTGGAAAATGTGACGAAAGCAGACATACGTGAGATGGGAATCCCGAGCCAAAGGCAACACTGTGTGCTTAAAAAGACGTGCTTGCGCGGCTCTGCGGCGCAATAGAAAGCCCGTTGGATTTCCCCGTGACTGCTGAAGTTGTTATTCCAAGATCATCGATTTGCGTCTCACCAGAGTCGTGGTTTACTTCATGGTTTGATATGTGATCAGACCAGACTCAGCTGCTCCTCAGCAAAACCTACAATATTGGTACTGAAACACAATTGTCTTGAGCTTCTTTTTTCTCACAAATGAACAATTTCGATGTCTATTGAAGATAGAGATCGGTTACTATCTGTTAGCCAGTAGGAAATGCGATGATGTTGATAGGCTGAAAAAAGACATTAATATACTGGCTCAGCCATGCTGGTATCGAATTGCGGGGCCGGGCAGGAGCGGTGTGATGAATGGCCTCCTCATGTTCCGTCCTGACTGGGCTGTTTCTGGCCCAAGTCTTTAAACACGAACATAATGAGGGCAATATGAATCGACATCAAGCAATATTAAGGTCTCACGTGAACCTCGCTGCCCTACCAGCTGGATTAGACAAATCCTGTCGCAGCTTTAGATCAGAAAGTGGAGATTTCTCACAATTACTCTGTCAGGCTGAACGTTGCTTCACATAGGCTTCCAGGTGGACCAATGGAACAGGGGTCCACGTGGATTCTGGGAATTCAGGGGCAGACATGCCCTTTGCAAGGCTTGAGTTCTGGCCAAGGTAATGAATGTGAATATTACTCTGGATTCTTGCTACTTTGCACCGTGCCTCACGGGTGGCATGGTGGTTCAGTGATTAACAATACTGCCTCACAGCACTTAGGCCCCAGGTTCGATTTCAATCTTGGGCAACTGTCTGTGTGGACTTTGCACGTTCTCCCTGTGACTGCGTGGGTTTGCTCTGGGTACTCCGGTTTCCCCCCTCAATCCAAAGATATTCAGGTCAGGTAAATTAGTCATCATAAATTTCCTGTCGTGTTCGGTACATCTGTCAAAGGGAAATGGGTTGGTTCCTCTTCGGAGGTGTGGACTGATTGGGCCGAAGAGCTGTTTTCACACTTTAGGGAATGTAATATAATTTAAATTGGAATTTAATTTGCTCTTGCATAACATTGCTCTATGTATCCTATTTATACAAACCGTGCCACATGCTCTTGGATGTAGTAATGGTGAAGATTGTTGACGTTGTGTGCAATGTGGGTCATTGTGTGGTATGAACTTTCGAAAGGAACTTGGTACAGTGTCAGTGAATCGAATTCTGTGACGAATTGAAATTGATGAAAGGAAACTCCTAGTGCAGTGGGGACCTAAAATTGCCCGTGATCAACGCAGGAAGCCACGGTAAACTTATATTCAGAAACGTCTGTTTTTCACCACGTTTTTCTCTGTCCTTTTCCTTAACCTGATGCGACATAATGGATGATCCATAATCAATACAACCACCTCTGAGGTGGGTTTCATTTCAGACCAACAGCAAAAAATTGAGTAATTGGATTCCTGGCCTTAGTGGCAAGAACAGGAGCCGTTGGACGTCCTCTGATGCCAGTTCCATTGGGGCAATTGATCAGCTTGCCGTGCTTCTCCAACAGATTAGAAGTGTGTGAGCTGCCGAAGTTGAGAGGTTGATCCTCGCCAGGCGCTCATTTCACTGATATTGGCCAGGATGATTGCAACATCAGGCTGAGAACAGCTCGAGGACCGAACATCACTGTGCAATAAAGGCTCTTTGGCCCTTGATTTTGCATCCAACGCGATACTAATGAGAAGTCCAGCTTAACGACATTTTATCAGTATAACTCAAAAGATTATCCCCTGATCATTTAAAAGCCCTGAAAGTTGGTGCATCTCCGACTGTTGAATGCAAGGCATTCTGCACCTTTACTACTCACTGAGAATAGAACCTACCTCGGCATCTATCAGACTCAATTTAAAGCTGTGTGCCCTTGTGCCAACCATCACCATTTGAAAAAAAAATTCCTTCACTGTCCACTTAAGAAAACATCTGATCATCTTGTATGTCTCTATTAAATAATCTCTCTAACTTCTTCTCTCTGTTACAAACAGCCCCAAGTCCCTAAGTCTTTCCTCGTCAGACTTTTCCTCCACAAAAGAGAGCATCATAGTAAATCTCCTCTGCACCCTTTTCAATGATTGCTCATCCGTCCTATGATGTGGCGATCAGAACTGTAAGCAACTCCACAAGTGCGGCCACCAGAGAATTTCTGGAGTGCAACATGACCCCATGGCTCTGAAACTCAATCCCTCTCCCAATAAATCTAACATTCTGCGCACCTTCCAAACAAACCTTTCAACACGGGTGGGAACTTTCAGAGTTTTTTTTTGCACAGTAGCACCGAGGTCTCTCTGCTCATCTTAACTTCCAAGACTATTACTTTTAGCCCAGAACGCTTTCGTCTTGTTGCTCCTTCCAAAGTGAATGACCTCACGTTTTCCCACATTAATTTCTATTTGCCACCTCTGAGCTCAGCTCTGCAGGTCATTCATGTCCCACTACAACCTGCAGAAGCATTTGGCACTGTTGACAACTCCATTGAGCTTCGTGTCATCGGCAATTTTACTGACCCATCATTCCAAGCCCGAATCCAGGTTATTTATAAAAATGAAAAACATCAGTGGATCGAAAAAAAAAACCTTCTGCTCTACCACTAGTTTCTGAAATCCAGGACAAACATTTCCCATCAACTACCCACTCTGTCTTCTTTCAGCTATCCACTTTCTGATCCAAACCGATAAAAAAGAACATCAATCCTAAGCCTATGTATTTTATGCAATAGCCTACAGTGGGAAATATTATCAATGCCCTCGTGAAAACTATATCCACCATTTCAATCGCTTCACCCTAATCCACCTATTTGCACAAATTCTCAAAGAGCTCAATACGGTTTGTGAAGCACAAACTACTCTTCACAAAATCGAATTGACTATCCGTAATCAACTTTTTCCTTATTAGATGATCATAAATCCTATCTCTCATAACTTTTTCCAAACTTTTATCTGAAACGAAACTAAGGCTCGTTGTTCTGCGATTATCAAAGTTTTCTCTCCTCCTCTTCATGAAGAAGGTGTCAATATTTGCTAAGTTTGAGTCTTCTCGCACTAATCACAGAGACACAGATGACACAAAGTTCACAGTTAAATGACTCTACTCACGATTCCCAGAGAATCCTAGGATACATTCCATCAAGCCCAACGGACAGATCTTTTTTCACACTTTCAAGAATTGCCAACACAAACTCCTTACGATCATTAATTTCCTGTATTCTAATAGGTTGTATCACAATATTCTCCTCGACAGCATGCCTATTTACAATTGTGACACAGATGAGTAGGTACCACCTATTCCTATCACCAAAGTGCACACTTCCCTCCACATCGAACAGATGGCTTGGTTCATGACCCTGTACCAATTCCAATGGGGCTTTGTTTCTTGTTGGCTTGTCTAAACCCTCCTGCACACATTGAACACAAACTTACCGATCAGATTTACTAAAACTATAAACTTGCCAATCACTATTGGGAAAGTTACACTTTCCCATAACAACTACCCCGTTTTTTTCGCTCCTATTCAGAACCATCTTTGCAATCTTTTCCTCTATATCTCTGGAATGTTTCAGTGGGCTATTGAAAACTCCATTCACAGTGACCTCTCTTTTCCTGAGTCTAATATCAGACCATTCTAGCTCAGTAGACTCCGTAGAGTGCTCATCAAATATTCATTTCACTCCCATAATACTGTCCTTGGCTAACCATGCCACACCTCGCCGTCCTTAACCACCTTCCTTGTTCTTACTGAAAAATCGAAACTGCAGCACCAGGAACACCCAGTCCTTTCACTGCTCCATTCAGGTCTCTGAAATGGCCACAACATCGAAGTCCCAGTTAACAACGCATGCTCTACGTTCACATACCTTATTCCAGATGCTCCTGGCGCTGAGGTAAACGCACTTCAAACCATCTTCATCCTTGTTAGTACACTCTTGCAAACCTGAAAACCTATTTATGTCCTCACTACTCAAAAACTCCTGTAAACTTGAGCTGCAATTCATGTTCCCATTGCAAAGCTGAGTTCGGGTAAACCCTCCTGAAGAGCATTAGCAAATTATCCCCCACCTCCCCCAACCACCCCCAGAATATTGGTTCTCCCGTGGTTCAGGTGAAAACCATCCTATTTGTAGAGGTACCACCTACTTCAGAATAAGACCCAATTGTCCAGATATCCAAATCCCTCCCCCCTGTACCATCCCGGTAGCCATATGATCAAAAGCTCTCTCCTTATTCTTCATCTCTGTACGATGTGTCATGGGTAACAAATCAGAGAGAACAACTCTGTTTGATCTAGATCGAAGATGTCACTCTGGCTCACTGAATATCTGCCTTATATGCCTGTCCTTACCTATGTTTTTTGTTGCATGTGTGGACCATGACTTGGGACTACTCCCCCTCTCCCTTAAGAATCGCACAAACACGATGCGAGACATCACAAACCCTGGGAGCTGGGAGGCAACACACAAATCATAAGTATGTCCCCACGCACTGAATCTGCAATCTGTTTCCCTCACTATGAAGTCTCCAAAAATAATGCTCTCTTCCTGTCTCCCCTACCGTTCTGAGCAACAGGAACAAACTCTGTGCGAGAGACCTGGATCCCATGTTTTACCCCTCGTAAGTCATTGCCCCTCAAAAGTATCAATAACGGTATGCTATGCTTGTTACCGAGGAGCACGGCCACAGTAGATGCATGCACTGTCTGCCAGTTCCCTCTTCGTTTACCGACTGCAACCCATCGATCTTTTTCTTGTCCTTGTGGTGTTACAGCCTGCCTATAACTCCTCTCCATTAGCTCCTCAGTCTCCCGAATGATCCAACGTCCAGCTCCAGTTTCCTTAGACACTTACCAAGAAACTATAGTTGGGTGCACTTCCCACAGATGCAGATATCTGGGACATTACCAGTGACTGTTACCTCCCACATTCTACAGGAAGAACATTCATTTGGCTGACCATCAATTCCCAACGTTCTGGATTCTTACACACCCACACACACACACACATATATATATATATATATATATATATATATATATATATATATACACACTCGCAGATAAATATAAATGCGTTGTGCATGCATTTACGTGTGTGCATATATATTTAAAAGTTGCAATAGAACGTTGAATAAACAGCATTTACTCTAAAGATCTACCTTCTGATTTTGTGGAGTGCTCTGTCCTTGTGAAATGCCTCCGTTACTTATGACTACACAGAAATACTCCCCAGGAGAATGTCCAACTCTCAATAGAGATACAGAGGTGACGTTTGAGATGGATTCGATTTCTCATAACGCCAATCCTACACTGTGTTAAATTGTGGAAAGGATGCTTAGCTCGTTTCATGTTATTGCAATTGCTGTAAACTCATACACGTTATTAAAACAATACAAAAAGAATGACATTTATCTCATTGGACATTTTCAATGTTGTTGGAAAAATCGAATCGATATTTTGGGGGGAGATAAGTGAGCAGCAAATTCACTCAATACCCCCTCTGTGATTGCAGCCAAATGTCCAATGCGACAGATGAAAAAAATGGTGCGTTTCTCAACAGGTCAGTTCCAACTCACTATGGTATAATTTCCCTTTGATTCTCGCCATCGTCTAATAGATTAGGTGAGTGGGGATATCTGGATCGTAATGGTAAACTGGGACGTTGCGAGAATTAATCCCACACTGTTGGTAACACTTTGTATCGGAAAACAGTTATGCAGCGGACTGAGCTAACCAGCTTCCTTTTAATGCTGAGCTAACACAAACAGCTCAGTTCTTTTAAAATTTATAGAAGTTCACTCAGATCGAACTGCTAAACCATTCATAATAATTTTCACACTTACTCGTATTCAGTTGTCTGTGTTATACAATTTATTTCCAATTAACGTTAACCAATTAGAGAGTGTGCACTTAACCCAACCGCATTGCTACAGAGCAGAACCTCTGTCCCCGTTAAATTCATTCCTTGTGTGTCAGTACGCGCCTGAAATTACTTTTCTCTGATAAAAAATTCCCGATTTCAAAAACTGTAGAATAAAAAAAACAAGCCGTGCTTCAAACTTTTCTTTATCATTTATCACTGGTTTCGAAGTTCTAAACACAGGCAAACCCACTCTAATGGTGTATAATGCCATTACCAGGGTCGGGAGGATGGGAGCTATTTCAGTCACAGGTGATTCGGTTGGGTTTCGCATAATCGATCAATCCCTCACGGGGAAGTGACTGTTATTCCTCATTTTTCTACCTTCTCTGAAAATTATGAGGGGCATGCACAGGGTAAACAGGCAAAGTCTTTTCCCTGGGGTGGGGGAGTCCAGAACTAGAGGGCATAGGTTTAGGGTGCGAGGGCAAGGATATCAAAGAGGCCTAAGGGGCAACCTTTTCACACAGAGTGCGGTAGTGTATGGAATGAGCAGCCAGAGGAAGTGGTGGAAGCTGGTGCAATTGGAACATTTAACAGGTATTTGAATGGGTATATGAATAGGAAGGATTTGGAAGAGTATGGGCCAGGTGCTGGCAGGTGGGACAAGATTGGTTTGGGATATCTGGTCGGCATGGGCGGGTTGGACCGAAGGGTCTGTTTCCATGCTGCACCAATTCAGAAATAGGCTATTTCTGAATCCACACATCCACAAATCCACACCGACCCTCCAGGGAATAGCCCTTCCAAAACAATTACCTAGCTTATGACTCTCCATTCACTCCTGAATAAGTCACCTGACCTACAGTCGACCCAGTTTTAGTCAAAGTCGGTCTCTGGTGCTGTAAGGCAATAGCGCTAACCAGTGAGCCACCGTGCGACCCTGAGGCAAAATTTCAAGTCACATGCAAACGCGCGTGAAATGCGATTAATATCAGAGATTCTCTGCTTCTGTTGTTTTCCCTGTCAGGACCAATAAATCCTGATTCCCTGATCAGGAAATGAACGCAAACCACAATAGTGGAAGTGCTGTACCGTCACCGCTAATCGACCAGGTTGCATGGCTTGTGCAAATGCATCTTCTGTTAACATAATAGCTTTGTTTTCCTGCGATGAGAAGATTCTTCCAAAAAAATGACGTTCGTGACACACGTTTTTTTACAGCTTAGAACAATGCACGATGTCAGTTCCACTCATCAAACATTCATACTTTCTCATTTCCAGTTTGCAGTGCTTGGCCTGCAGTCTGGCGTCTGATGTGTTCACCTCAATGAGCCTTTCCCTGCAAACCATTAACCTCAAACTTCACTTTGGGAGTGAAGTCAGATTCGGTTAAATTTGTTCAGGACCCGAAAGAGAACTGGACCTCACTTTCACCCATAAAGGGAAATATACAGACACACCTGGCGAGAGTGACAAAGGCTCAGGAAAGACCGACTTCATGAGGAATTTCACCATTTGGCTTCTTCTTCCTTCACTTTAGACTTTAAAACCAGAGCCTTTTTACGTAAGCAAAGGGGTAAATAGGCAGCAGGCTGCCATTCGAGGACAGACCCAGACATGAAGTATTGATACATGCTGAAAGTAAACCTAGCTGCCTGTGATATTGCAGTCTCTTGCCTGTTTACTTCTAGTTCTTAGTCGCAATATAAGGAACAGAATCATTAAGCCGCTTACCCGTACGTTTCCTCCCCCACTGTTTCCCCGTTGCTCTACGGCTTTTACAGTCTCACGTTGTTCTTCCTGCCAAACTAGAGCATTCTTCGCGTCAGCTGCGTGTTATTGTCATTTTCATCGAAGTGGAACACAGAAGTGGAATTGCAAACTCAAACAGATTATCCGTAGAGAAAATGGCTTCACGTTTTTTCATCAGAAAGATTTCCGAACAACAGTGAGAAAGCACGTTCGGATGTTTGCAGCAGTATATGTGCGAAAACGCAGCAAAGCCCCAGTGGGACTCGAGCTCATGGCCACTGGCAAATAAGGCTAGAGCTCTAATCAATGAGTTGCGGAGCCATGAGCAAAAGTGGTGCTTTTATACTGACATAACAAACTCTCAGAACAAACTCCATCAACCGAGGTTTGTGATGCAATCTGAGTTTTCTGAGTTTTCTGGTGTAAAATACTTCTTGAAACCTAATTGTTTGATCACTTGTTTGATATAACACTTTGTCAGTTTTGCAATAAATCGTTATGTGACTGCGATCAAGATGTGCTTAAACTCCAGTCAGAGGAAAAGCTTTGAAGTTTCCATTCTATGAAAGGCACGATGCAGTATTGATACAATGTTACTGCCGTTGATTTGAACACGTATCACAGTTTTTCTTCATCACTTGGTGAGTAACTCCTTTCCAAACGACATTATGAGATTTCCTTAATGAAGAGATTTCATACTTTATGGCCTTGATACATGAAATCTCGGGAGCTAGACATAAAAGAGATAAAATCGAGCATGATGAAAAGGTTGGAATTCGAGGGAATGCAGATATCTGAGACAGACTCATTTAAAAAAAATCTTGGACGTCGGATTCGCTGACTGGGTTGGCATTTAGTGACCACCTCTAATTGTTCTTGAGTGGGCTGTAGGACATTACATCGACAGATGGAGCGGAGACAGTGAAAACATTTGAATAAAATGATGAAAACTTTGATAGTTAGCTGAGCTGTGATGGGTGAACAACGCCTGTTGTGAATACTCCCACAGTTGTTCGAAGACCTCAGGATTGCATCATTGGGAGAACAATCCGCAACTCCTTCCCTTCCACAATGTGGGAGCTCGTGTGGAAAGGTAAAGCTGCGAAGGCAGCAGCACACGGTTGTGAAAATAAGCGGTGATAAAAACGTCATTCAAATAAGTCACAATAAAACACTGTACAGAGATCAAGTACAGGCATGCATAGAGGCAGAGGACGTCAGATCAGAGTAGAGAGAGAATATGAGAGGACGGATGGAGGTGCATTAGGATAGTTTTGACCAAAGGAATAGAAGAGAGGTTGAGCTGCAGAAGAGCAGAGACGTCGAAGAGCCTATGATGTTAATGAGGTGCAAGTGTGCAGACTTGGTGAAGTATCTTACCATGGTTATGATGTGAGTGGTTCAGACTCAGAGAATTGTCAAGGAGAAATTGAGTCAATGGTGAGGCAATTTCTACACCAACGTGACCAATGCTGCATTCCAGCGCATCTCATCCACTTACAGTAACTACAAGAGCCACCCCTCCAACTATGACAAAGGCAGAATCCCCATGGTCATCACCTTTCAACCCCCCAGCCACCGTTGACATCATATCATCCTCAACCATTTCCGGTACATGCAAACGGACTCCACCAGCAGACATGTATTTCGTTCCCCACCACTAGCCGCTTTCTGTGAAGATCATTCCCTCCGTCACTCCCTTATCAGCTCCACACCACCCACCAAACGAGCCTCCCCTCCAGCCACCTTCACATTCCATCACAGGATTTGCAAAATCCACCCTCACCTTCGCCTTCAACTCCGTACAAATACTCAAATGATTCTTCCACATCCATCAGAGTTTTACTTGCAATTCCACACATGGTATTTACTCAATCCGTTGCTCCCAATGCAGTCTCCTTTACATTGGAGAGACAGGATGCCGAATTGGAGAGTGCTTCAGAGAACATCTCCGGAACACCCACAACACGCGACATCACTGACCTGTGGCCGAGCACTTTAACTCTCCCTCTCACTCAGCCAAGTACATGCAGGTCCTGGGCATCCACCATCGCTATACTTTTACCACCCGACGCCAGGAGGAAGAAGGCTTCATCTTTAAACATTGGGATCATTCAACCGCACGGCATAAATGTGGACTTCAATATATTTCTCATTTCCCCTCCGCCAGCTTATCCCAGTTCGATCGTTCCAAGTTGGCACCGCTCTCATGAACTTTCCAAACTGTCCATCGTCCTTCTCGCCGATCCGCTCCACCCTGCTCTCCGAACTATCACCATTACCCCCACCTCAACCCACCTATCACCTCTCAGATACCTTGCCTCCTCCTATTTGTCTCTCTACCGCCTCGGCTCACAAACCACATTCCAAATGAATGACTCTTGCATGAAACGTCGTTTCTCCTGCTCCTCGGATGCTGCCCCAGCTGTGCTTTTCCAAGACCACACTTTCTACTCAGTGGCGAGGCAGTAGATTTGTGTTGGGGACTGAAGACACACGCCTCCGTTTTGCATGATTCAATTGTCGGAAATGTCTGCTCCAACACGACAGGATGTCAGACAAGTCCGGACAGTGTTTGACCTCGAGCGAACTGGTGTTATATGGTGTTAGCATCAACCTGTTGACCTCTCCTTATAAATAGTGGAGACTGACTGTATGAAAGATTCTTGCAATATTCCGATCAAATTGTTGTTGTCTCCATCTCTTAACTTCAATCCCTATCTTCAGGCACAATTCAGAGTCTGTGAGAGACTCTTTCTCATTCTCTAGAGTTTTAAAAATATATGATATCAATTTCGCAGCATATTAGAAGGGAAAGATTTTTTTTAAAATCACTCCACCATGATCGGATGAAGTCGCAGATTTTATCCTAAATTGAACTTTGATCAAAGTTTGAACAAGGAAGGAAAAGGCTCCGGTTATAGTGGGAGAGAATCGTTAATTTGTTGTGTTTGTTGACACAGCTTCTGCTATCATGAGAACTCACAAACTACAATTGCAGTCATATTTAGGTGAGACTGTAGACATGTGAGGATTCATTTCTCTTTCTGAGCAGGAATCCCATGAAAGCAATGACACCTGGAACAAGCACAGTGTGTGGGAAGGGATACACTCCTTCTCGTACCTGCTGTGAAACCTGCTCGATCACAATGAGGAGAAATCATTTCAATGTCTGAATTGCGATAAATGCTTCAAAACTACCAGTGATTGGATTATCCAACGCTATGCTCATACTAATGAGAAACATTTTATCTATCCAGACTTTGGAAAATATTATCATATCTCTGTGTAGTTGATGCAAGGGAAATGTGCTCACACGAATGAGAGTCCTTTAAAACTTCTGGGGACCTGACGGCCGATCCATGTTCTCACCCGGATAACAGACATCTTCAATTCTATAACTGACAGACGTGCTGCAAATGAACGAGCGACGTAAAGTCCCAACATCATTATTAACACGTCTTTTCAACGTCCAGACCGATGGAAGTGCTGTAAATGTTCCTGCGGACTGACATGGCATCAACGTGTTCACAAGGAAGAGACCTTTTAAATGCTTAGACTGTGGGAATCACTATACAAGTTCCTTGGGATCGTTTAATCATGAACGTCTTCACATTGTGAAGAGACTATCAAATATCCGGTGTGTGGGATTTGCTCTCCAGTCTCTGCAGGACTGATGTTCCATCGACATTTTCACAAGTTGAGAGACACTTCAATTGTTTTCATTGTGGGACTTGGTTGGACGATCATCTCAACTCTCAGTACACCAGCGAGTTTGCAATGGGAAGAACGTATTTACATTCTTCATTTGAGAAAAACAGTTAGCTCACGCATCGACCCTGCTGAGACCGCACTCAAAATGATAAGGAGGAAATTTTGCCTCTGACCAGTGCAACTCTCCAGAGGACTGGGATTGAGGACATTTAATGAAAAAAACACCATTTGTGTTGAATACATTTTGCGAATTCTAAATAAACCCCACAAGTCTGGTATTATCTGTGGTTGGAGGAACAGAGTGAACGGTTTGAGTCAGGTCCGTTTCTGGTTGAGAATCCATGTTTCCTGCATGTCAACAAATGAGCAGACCTGACAAAATATGGAGTTATTGAGACGGATTTTCTGTAGTTTGAGGGATAACTCATCCAGGAGAAAGTAATTTAAAATCAACAGTGAAGGAAACGTATTCTTATGATTAAAACCTGTGCAGGGAACCACTAAAGGATATCTAATACATCGTCTCAAACACTCAGCCACAACTATAATCCTGAGTTACTGCTTAATATTTCTCGTGAAATTGGGGCTACCAACAGAAAGCGTGAGTACATTATTCGGTTTGTCTGTCTGCGCAATAACTCCAAAATTTGGGGTCTTCCTCTAATTGATAAGAATGGAGGAGGCTGATAGGAAATTGGATTGAACGAAACATATTGATGAGAGACAGAGTGCTTTAAAGGATGCATTTTCATGAGCAGAGAGATTAGTAATAATATAATGGAACGAGAAATGAAGATGCCATCGTATTTCTGAAGCGCATTTCAGCATTATTTTCGTCACAAGCACTGAAGGAAATTTGAAGCAGATGTGGCGTTGTCAAATCTAATGTGCAAATCAGGGCAGTTTGTTCAGAGGTCAAAAAGAAAATGCTACAAATATCCAGAACTGAGGCTGGAGACGCCAGTGAGTTTATGCCTTACATTTAGCGTTTGTTCGGCTCTAATTGTTATCTGGGATAGTATAGGACTTGGTATCCTAATATCAGAAGAAGTCTTTACCCACTTAAGGCACAGATGAGGAGGTTGTTCTCACATCCTGAGAGTAGCAAATACGTGTAAATATTTACAACAGAGTGATCTGCCAAGACTGGGTATATTCAAGATTTCAATTACTTATCTCTCTGTGAACAGCATGGAGTAAGTGGCATTGTGAAATATGTCCAAGTTTGCGGACGGTAGACAATAATGGGAGAGCATGCTGTGATGAGGACTGGGGAATCTGCGAAGGCGTATAGGTAATTTGAAAATAGAGGGAAAGTATGAAAATAGAGGGAAAGTAGAAAAAACTTGTCGAGCAGAGGAATACGAGTGCTCCCATGACTAACACAAAGGCTTGTGTCGTTTTTGTTCTTACCAACCGTCTGGCCTCCTTTCCAAAAGCTTGCAATGAAAGAGATGGTTTCCCGAAAAAAGTCTATAAATCGAAAACTATAAAACGAAGATAAACAAAGACTTGTGCCGTTCTATTGCACAACCTTGATGTATATGGTTGTGTAAAATTTGTTTACAATGGACCCTGGAGTTGGAATTGTGGGAGGTCGGGAGTGGAAGTCAGGAGGTCCATGATTACTGCCAACATTTATCTGTATTCCTCACTTTTAGTACGTTCCTGTGAGTAAACTCAGGTGACTTATTTCCCTCACTGTTCCTCGTCACTCCCCGAAAGAATTCAATGTTCTTATCTCCAGGTTCTAGGTAACCTCTAAACATTGTACAAATGTCACTGAAACCTTGACATTTCCCATGTCTGTCTGCCTTCTTGCAATATCAATTGATCCATCACTGTGTTAGTAATGCACACACGAAGAGCAACGCAAAACAGCAGAAATCGACACTGGGTTACGAATGCTGATGTCTGCAGCCTCATCTCAGAGTAGTGACAACTGTACGATCACAAATGCACATGTCGACTCGCCAGTAAACTCCATATAAGTACACTGCCAGAAGCCGTGCGAGTCATAGCAACTGAAAACCAACAGAAATACTCGGTTGGGCGACGGACCAGGTTATATTTCTCAATCAGCAATCGAATTTTACACTGGTGACATCAGCAGTTCCCTCAAACAAAGAACTAACCACTGCTGCAGACGGAGCTGAAAGTGAGGACTCGATATGCTGGGGATCACATTCGTGAGTGTGATCCTGGTTAGAACTGCTGGTCAGGCTGCATCCGAGGAGCAGGAGAATCGAGCTTTTGGGTTTCTATTTATGTTCTATCATAAACCTGAATGGTCAGAGGAGTGTGGCTGTCAGTTCTGAGATTGTTTCCATATGTAAGGTAGAGTGCTTTGTGTGTCTTGTCATGGCATGTCCTCCTAGTGTTGTTTGTCTGCAAGGATTCTGCGGGAATATGTTTTATTGACAAAACAGTTCTGAAGGAGCCAGTGAACACCACAGCGAGATCCCCTCGTCGCAATACACACAGTCGACGAGAAAAACAAATTCAATTGGGGCAACACGAAAATAATAGGACAAGTCAAATAGAGGGCGGTCAGAAAATTTCTAGAAGGAAAATACTCATCCATGAACTCCATCAACAAGCTCGTTGAGCTAAACCCAACATACCGGGACCTGCAACGAACTACCAGTACTGACAAACGGAAGCAGTGGGAATGGACAGGATGAGCCAACTGACCAAGGCACCATGGTCCAGAAGGCCATTCAAGAGGGGAAAGCTAATAGACAAGTAGTGGTTATAGGGGATTCTATAATTAGGGGGACAGATAGTATCCTTTGCAAGCCGGATCGGGAGTCTCGCATGGTGTGTTGCCTGCCCGGTGCCAGGGTGCGAGAATCTCCGACCGTCTTGAAAGGATATTGGAGCGGGAGGGGGAGGATCCAGTTGTTGTGGTCCACGTTGGTACCAACAACATAGGAAAGACTAGGGTGGAGGACCTGTTTGGGCATTATGAAGCACTAGGCAGGAAATTGAAGCACAGGTCCTCAAGGGTCATAATCTCCGGATTACTGCCCGAGCCACGTGCCAATTGGCATAGGGACAAGAAAATTAGGCAAGTAAACACGTGGCTAAGGGATTGGTGTGGGAAAGAGGGATTCCACTTCATGGGGCATTGGCATCAGTTTTGGAACAGGGGGGATCTGTACCGTTGGGACGGTCTCCACCTGAACCGATCAGGTACCAATGTTCTAGCGAAGAGGATAAATAGGGTGGTCAGTAGGACTTTAAACTTCTGAGTTGGGGGGAAGGGAAAGTGTAAGCGACAGGGAGTATGGAGGTAAATGGCAAGATAAGCAGCAGGATAGAATGTTTCCAGGCGGATTTAAAATTGAGGCAGACTGAGAATGCAGTAAAAAGCAAGGATAACTTAGGACATATGACTTCCAACATCTCTAATGATAAGGAAGTTAGCATTAAGGCACTTTACCTGAATGCTCGTAGCATACATAACAAAGCCGATAAACTAATGGCACAGATAATAGTGAATGATTATGATGTAGTAGGCATCACAGAGACTTGGTTACAGGGGGGTCAGGACTGGCAGTTAAACCTCCATGGTTTTTCAATTTATCGAAAAGACAGAGAGGTGGGCAGAGGGGGTGGGGTTGCCTGGTTAGTTAAGAACAAAATTAAATCTATGGTATTGAATGACATAGCGTCGGATGATGTGGAATCTGTGTGGGTGGAATTGAGGAACCACAAAGGCAAAAAAAACATAATTGGAGTTGTGTATAGACCTCCTAACAGTGGTGAGGACCAGGGACGCAACATGTACCGGGAAATAGAGAAGGCATGTCAGAAAGGCAAGGTTACATTGATCATGGGAGACTTGAATATGCAGGTGGACTGGGTAAATAATGTTGTTAGTGGATCTAAAGAAAGGGAATTCATGGAATGCTTACAGGATGGCTTTTTGGAACAGCTTGTCATGGAGCCCACAAGAGAGCAAGCTATTCTGGACCTAGTGCTTTGCAATGAACCAGACTCTATAAAAGACCTTAAAGTAAGGGAACCCTTAGGAAGTAGCGACCATAATATGATAGAGTTCAGTCTGGAGTTTGAAAGGGAGAAGGCAAAATCGGATGTAATGGTGTTACAGTTGAATAAAGGTAATTATGAGGGCATGAGAGAGGAACTGACTAAAATAGACTGGAAGCAGAGGCTAACCGGGAAGACAGTAGAGCAAAAATGGCAGGAGTTTGTAGGTATAATTGAGGACACTGTACAGAGGTTCATTCCCAAGAAAATAAAGATTAACCGGGGAGGGATTAGACAACCTTGGCTGACAAAGGAAGTCAGGAAATGTATTATAGAAAAAGAGAGATCCTATAAAGTGGCTAAGAACAGTGGGAAATCAGAAGATTGGGAAGGATACAAAAGCAAACAGAGGATAACAAAGAGTGTAATAAGAAAGGAGAGGATCAAATATGAAGGTAGGCTAGCCAGTAATATTAGAAATAATAGTAAAAGTTTCTTTCAGTACATAAGAAACAAACGACAGGCAAAAGTAGACATTGGGCCACTTCAAACTGATGCAGGAAGCCTAGTGATGGGAGATAAGGAAATAGCAGGAGAACTTAACAAGTACTTTGCGTCAGTCTTCACAGTGGAAGACATGAGTAATATCCCAAAAATTAAAGGGTGTCACGGGGCTGAGTTGAGTATGGTTGCCATTACGAAAGAGATAGTGCTAGAAAAGTTAAAAAGTCTTAAAATTGATAAATCTCCTGGCCCCGATGGGATACACCCTAGAGTTCTGAGAGAGGTGGCTGAGGAAATAGCAGAGGCATTGGTTGCGATCTTTCAAGAGTCACTGGAGTCAGGAAAGGTCCCGGATGATTGGAAGATGGCTGTTGTAACCCCCTTGTTCAAGAAAGGATCAAGGCAAAAGATGGAAAATTATAGGCCAATCAGCTTAACCTCGGTTGTTGGTAAAATTCTAGAATCCATCATTAAGGATGAGGTTTCTAAATTCTTGGAAGAGCAGAGTCTGATTAGAACAAGTCAACATGGATTTAGTAAAGGGAGGTCATGCCTGACAAACCTGTTGGAATTTTTTGAAGAGGTAACAAGTAGGTTAGACCAGGGAAACCCAGTGGATGTGGTCTATCTAGACTTTCAAAAGGCCTTTGATAAGGTGCCACACGGGTGGCTGCTGAGCAAGGTGAGGGCCCATGGTGTTCGAGGTGAGCTGCTGGGATGGATTGAGGATTGGCTGTCTAACAGAAGGCAGAGAGTTGGGATAAAAGGTTCTTTTTCAGAATGGCAGCCGGTGACGAGCGGTGTCCCGCAGGGTTCGGTGCTGGGGCCACAGCTGTTCGCATTATATATTAACGATTTGGATGAGGGAACCGGGCGAAGTTTGCCGATGATACGAAGTTAGGTGGACAGGCAGGTAGTACTGAGGAAGTGGGGAGGCTACAGAAGGATCTTGACAGGTTGGGAGAGTGGTCCAGGAAATGGCTGATGGAATTTAACGTGAGCAAGTGCGAGGTCTTGCACTTTGGCAAAAAGAATAAAAGCATAGACTACTTTCTAAATGGTGAGAAAATTAATAAAGCCAAAGCACAAAGGGATCTGGGAGTGCTAGTCGAGGATTCTCTAAAGGTAAACATGCAGGTTGAGTCCGTGATTAAGAAAGCGAATGCAATGTTGTCTCTTATCTCAAGAGGGTTGGAATATAAAAGCAGAGATGTACTACTAAGACTTTATAAAGCTCTGGTTAGGCCCCATTTGGAGTACTGTGTCCAGTTTTAGTCCCCACACCTCAGGAAGGACATACTGGCACTGGAACGTGTCCAGCGGAGATTCACACGGATGATCCCTGGAATGACAGGTCTAACATATGAGGAACGGCTAAGGATACTGGGATTGTATTCGTTGGAGTTTAGAAGATTAAGGGGAGACTTAATAGAGACGTACAAAATAATACATGGCTTGGAAAAGGTGGATGCTAGGAAATTGTTTCAGTTAAACGAGGAGACTAGGACCCGTGGACACAGCCTTAGAATTAGAGGGGGTCATTTCAGAACAGAAATGCGGAGACATTTCTTCAGCCAGAGAGTGGTGGGCCTGTGGAATTCATTGCCACGGAGTGCAGTGGAAGCCGGGACGCTAAATGTCTTCAAGGCCGAGATTGATAGATTCTTGTTGTCTCGAGGAATTAAGGGCTACGGGGAGAACGCTGGTAAGTGGAGCTGAAATGCGCATCAGCCATGATTGAATGGCGGAGTGGACTCGATGGGCCGAATGGCCTTACTTCCACTCCTATGTCTTATGGTCTTATGGTCTTAAATCCAAACGCCACAGGACAGCCACGCTTCACAGGAGTCTCAGCAGCCCTGAAGATGTCACCGAGAAAACGGAGGAAAGGGCTGCAAAGCGACTTCCCAAAACCGCCGAAAATACCCACAATTGCACACTGCACTAAAATTACAAATCTTTACACAAACCTTGAAACCCCAAAACAGGCCGGGCTGCGCCAGCAAGGAAATTAACTCTGGAATCCCACGTGACATGTGAGGATTCCAAATACCACACGACTGAGGAGGTCAGAGCTAGCCAAGCTCCCAGGTCTTTCTGTGTGTTCTTGTTAAAAATAACTGCTTGACTCTCATCATCCCATTTTCCATCCTTATATGCCGTAAGCATTACAAATTCACATGTGAATACCTCAGCAGGTTATTAGGCTTTCTGCTGCTCTGACACTGAGAGACAGTGAGTTCCAAATTCCAAACACATGCTGTTTGATTCAGATTTTATTTGCATCTTCTCAAACATTCTTGCCGATTAACTTAAACCTGTGGTTCCCTGGTGATTGACGCCTCCATCAAAGGGAAACGTTTCCTTTAATCTGCCCAATCCATACCCCTCATTATTTTCTACATCACAATAATGTCTGCTCTCAATCTCCCCTGCTCTCAAGAAAACAACTCCAGTCTGTCAAAACTCTTTAATAGTTGCACTTGTTCAATCCAGACAATATCTTGACAAATCACTTCTGCACCGTTTTGATAGCTGTCATATCGCTTCTATAATTAGAATTGCAGAATTGTATATAATACCCTAGTGAGAGCCGAATGATGATATTAAACAAATGTGTAGAAACCACAGAAAGTGGTCTTTTCCAATCAGTATCTTCCCTTCGATACTGTTCAGAGCCTTTGTCGTGAACCTGATGCTCCAATAATCTCTGGTTCATGCAAATGCTACACTATACTGGACGATTGATCATTCAGCCACCTGTCTGATTGCATTGAGTGGTTCGAAGATCCCGATGGTGATATTGGGGCATGTTTACCGAGCAACAGTGACAGCTGCAGCACAGACATAATTGTGTCAACGTGGAAGTGAGTGTTGGACGGTGCAATGCATCAGTGACATGGGAGGAGTGACGGATAGGGGCCATAGTGATTGTGAAAGGGAGAGAAATTTGTGCGGAGCAAACTTGGGCTCTTTCAGAGGGACCCCCCGTGATGTTGACAACAGCCCTTCTGAGCTGACTTGTACTCACTGTCGTTCCTGTTCTTCACACCATAGCCATCTTTGGCAGCAATATTTCTCTCTGCAAGTTTCCAAACAGTTCGCCTTGGGTTTCAAAGTGAAGAAAGTAAGCTGTGATAATCTGATTTTTTTTTTAGCAAATGCACTGCAAGAAGGTACAAGTCAAGCTGATACTAACAAGGGCTCGTTTTTAGGCACTAATTTGCAGTGAAGGGCGGCGCCAATAAAAGGTGTCACTCATCCCGTCTAATTCTACATCCCGGGCAAGCAATGACCAGAAGTCTCTCGCTGAGTTTGCGCAGGGTCTTGCTTGGAGGACACCATGGCACTTTTTCACTGGATTAGATCATGAAATCGCGTCGTTACTGTGAATAAAACGATGGAAAATTCTAGCAGAGAAGGAAACGACCCTGAAGCAGGCTGTTGAGGGCAAATGCGTCTCCTTTGCCAGTGAAGGGCACTGCTTCACAAAGTGGAAGCTTTGAAGTGAAGTAGTAACAGAGAGTATCTTTGTGACTTATTCACCTCTTTAATTCTGATTCCGTGAAAGCCCATTATATTACATATTGACAAGCTGCCTACCCCTGCCACAGTCCTACCTCGTGCGAAAGCAATGCTGGTCATTTACTGTGGTACGTTTTGACGGTCCACTGTGAGGTGCTATAGTGATGACTTATCTCTGTTTTCGAATTTAAAACTTGCATTTGTTGTATTGTCTATTTTAAATTCCAGGTCACCACAACAGAGAACTCTGTCAATCTCGGGATATCTACCTGTGTGTCTCCCTCTGTGGGTGAAAATGAGAATGAGCTTTTCAATGGTGTTGCAATACTTTGTGACAATGTCAAACTTCTGTCCCATTGTTGTGTCATTTAAAATCACAGTACAACGTCATTGTCATTTGCCCTGGAAGGATCAGAACACGCAAGACTTTGGGCCTAAGCTGGAAATTGGGACGAGAATACATGGTTCTCTGAGCGTTAGTGGAGTACATGGAGCGGCTAGAGTTGTGACGCGACAGATATTAGTGATCATTTTCCCAGCATAATACTCGAAAAATGTATAACTAACCCCCCCTGGTTGTGCCGAATATCATATTAACTATGTTTTTCTCCACAGATTTTGCCAGGCTTACGGAGTTTCTCGATCAATTTTTGTTTTTATCTCAGAGTTCCAGCAAGTGCAGCTGTTTGTTTTATTTTTACCTTAATAACGTTTCAGACAAAACCAATGACCTGCCAGCATCGGGAAATCGGTCCGAAGTACTGCTACGCCGATATGTTTGCAGAGTAAAATGACTATTTCACGAGTGGGACTAGAATCCGACACATGGTAGTGATAGTACCGATTTCTAACAAGTAAATAACAAGACAAGGCGATAGACACTGTCGCATCTGGTATCAATAAAACACCTTTACTCTTTTTGCTGCTGAACGTTTTCGTTGCAGATTATTTTCTACTTGTCTTCGAAGATTTATAGAGTGGGTAGTGGCCATTCTGCCCATTGTGCATTGCGGCTCATCAGAGAGCCATCTATTCTCGTCCCGGTTTCCAACTTTGGCCCAAAATCTCCCGTCTTCTGATGTTTCCAAGGCAAATATCACTGAGGTTGTCCTGTGATCTTAAGTGACACAACAATGGGACAGAATTTTGACAGAGTCACAACATATTGCAAACACTTTGAGGAACTCATCCTCATTTTCACTTCAACGTGGGCCACCATTAAGGACGGGCTTTGCTGTCAAGCCAGGTAGGACTCTGACTTACAAGTTTCTGATCCAAAGTCACACGCGATATCTATTAGGCCACTGGCCCAAACGTCTGTGGCAGCATTGGCAGCTTGTCAATATGTAATGTAATGGACTTTCATGGAATCAGAATGCTGTTATAATGTGAATAACAGGAACGAGAGTGTGTACAAATCAGCTCCCACGGGCTATTGTCACCATCACTGGGGTCCCTGCGAAGGGGTACGAGTTTGCATCGCACAAACATGAATGCAATTTCTAGACAGGAAATGAAGACTTATTTTATTTCATCCGAATGAAAGCACATTCCTCGTTAGACACAATAAATCTGGTTTCCAGCATCTGCAGTCATTGTTTTTACCTACAGTAGACAATCTCGGATCCTGCCAGAATCAGTCGAGTAATTGTTGTGCTTTATTTATAAGCACAGTGGCAGCACATACACGGGAAAACTACCAAGGCAAATCCCCCTCCAATAACTCGCCTTTCTGAGGTACAAAGATCTTGGTGTTCCTTCAGTGTCGCTGGTTCCAAATTCAGGAACTCCATCTCTAGCGCTTTCATGTCTGTACCGCCATGCTAAGGAGTTGAAAACTCAACAAAAGTAACTCATCCCCTCCATCTCTGTGGCAATTAAGGACTGAAACAAAAAGTTGCTGGTTTATAATTCGATAGCTGCAAGTGGTGGGGAATAAGTTGAGAAGTGGAGCAGGGGAGTGAAATAACCGTCAAAGGCACTGATGACTGGTAAACATGAGGTAGGATGTGAGTGTGAAGCTGTTGGTGCAAGGCTCAGTGTCAGTGCTAATGAGTCAGACGTTACTACCCACTGTTTGCAATGACATACACACCACTGCTGGTCAACTCACCACAATGAGACTGTTCGTCTTGGTTTGAGGATACCTAAATGTATAATAACTTGGGTAATAGGCACCGAAAGGATGAATACATCCTCATAATTCTGTCAGTTTAAAAAACTGAAACTATTAGTTGGAAGCCAATGCAAGAGGAGATTGTCTTTTTACTATGGCTTAGCTGGTTAAAGCACCTTCCATCACACTGGTGCCTGTTCTTTGTATTAAAAGCTCGTTATTTCTACCAAGTGTAATTTTGGTGATCACACAACTCAGCGTTCTGTTTGAGATTAACCTTTTCATATTTGGTGTTCACGCTTCTTTTTCTGGGTTCAGTTCCAGCAGTGCTTGTTCTTTCAAACTACAATTTCATACTGGAAATTCTTCCCGCTGTTCCACAAGCACTTCTGCTTCTGCTCCTCTTATTCTCCTTCCTTCATTCCCAGTTTGGTGGAAATGTGGAGGTGAGGCAGGAGACATTTCAGAATTGCCGGGGAATTTTGTGGTAATTCCATAGACACCACGAGCTGATCACCCTCATTCTCTGCTGTCAGTAAACAGTATATAAACAGTAAATACATCCTTGTTCTCCTGTACCTGTTATGTAATAACTTTTTTTTGTTGGATAAGGAATTCAACTTAAATTTCGCAAGGGTCATAATATTTGGAAGAACAAATGTCTCCTTGTCTCATGTCGAAGTGACAGAGACGTTATCCGGAGAATGTGAGTGTACTTCAACCGACTCCAGGCAGGGGCCAGAAGCCTCTAAGCAGCTCCATTGTCAAACTGTCTCTGAATGTCAGGCGTTTCAAGGAGCAGAAATGTGAAGTGAACGATTTGCATAGACAGAGAGTCGGAGAATGTGAATTAGGCACAGGAGCATACACAGAGACAAATAGACAAAAACAGAGACAAGTATTGAGGTAGACACTGAAAGAAACAATCCTCCATTCGGCGTGACTGCCACCTGACAGAAAGGAAAAGGAAAAGGTTACCACTTAAACACAGCATTCCACCAGCTTGGGAAATGGAAGCCGCATTACTGCTGATTCAGTCTTTTTATATTTGTAATCCGACGTTTGTAAGCTCAAGAGTGATCTTGACAAATACCCAATTTCGACAGGTGAAACGGATCATTTTCCCAACATTATCATCCAGGACGGTTTAACCAATCTGGTTCTCACCATCTGAAAAAAATTCTAGTTCCCTGAACAGATGTTGCCAGGCGTAATGTCAATTCTCGTTTTCAGTTCAGACTTTCAAAAGCTGTATCTTTTTGATTTGTGTTAACCCGATTAACGTTTGCACAAATCCAGTCACCTGCCAGCTTTGGAAAAGCGGTCAGAAGTACTGTACCACGATATATTTGCATAACAAAACATTCATACCCTGACCGTGAATAGAACCAATGCTGTGGCAGTTCGAGCTCCAAATCCTAACTATTAGATTACACGGGATGGAGACCGATGCTCATGCACTTATTCTCAATGAAACGGCTTTCGCCTTTTCATTTCTGATCAGTTTCACTGCAGATTCGTTTCTACTCATCTTCAAGTTTTGCAGAGTGGAAAAGCCCATTCGGCCCATGGTGGAGTGCGGTACAAAGACATTCATCTATTCTATTCACAGTTTCCACTTTTGGTCCATAAAAGTATGTGTTCTGAAGATTCCAGTGCAAATGACAAAAGGTTTCTCGCTTTGGTCTTAAATGACAAAACAATGGGACTGAAGTTTGACAGGGTCGCTTTCTATTATAACCCCCATTCCGTTTTCACCCACGGATGAAGAGTCACAGACACATGCCCCGAGAGTGGCGCAGGTCTGAGGATTAGACCTTGTGCTTCACTTCGGCTCTCTGCGCCCACACACAGGTTGATCTGGCAAAAACAGGTCTTGGTGAAACCTAAGCCAGTTCCATGGACAATGAGAGACGTTGCCATGAATTGGAGTTTAAAATGGACGGAAGACGCAAATGCAACTTTAAATTCGAATACCCAACCGCTTCAGTTCCTGAAAGACAGCAGGTCATGAGGACGAACCAGCCCGCTGCACCCTCGCGATGTCAAATTCGAACGTGCAATCACTTAACCCGAGGTCACACCTTTACCCATTACATCACTTGCCCAACGACCAGGCGCAGCAGGGACAGCGAGTCTATATGCAATGTAAACGTGTATATTGGGGAAACAACATTCACAAGGTGAATAACCAGCAAACATAATCACCGTCACTGCTTCACTTGGAAGACCCCACTCTGTGAAACATTACCTTTCACTGTACCTTCGCATTTGGAGTCTTTTACAGTCCAGACCCTGAACAAATTCAGCGAGAAGCTTCTGGTCATTTCGAGCCCAGCATCTGGAATGATACGAGTTCATCTACGCCTTTATGGCTGTCGATCCATCAGCGCAGCTCACAACGAGCTCCTGTTAGCATCAGCCTCTCCGTACCTTCCTGCATTATATTTGGTGAACAACATCAGATTATCACTGCTTTGCCTTCTTTACATTGAACCCCAGGGCAATAATATGAACTATTTGGAACCTTGGAGAGAGAAACACGCCTGTTGAAGACGATGATGACGTGAAGATCAGGCACAAGAGTTTGTGCAGTTCCGTTCCCAATGACTAATCTCAGTGTCAAGGTGATTTCTCTTCAGGAGTCTGAGTTTGCATCACCCAGATCTGGATATAATTCCCAGTCAGGAAATGAAGACTAATTCTCTTCTTGTGAATTATCCAAATGAAAATTAATTCCTGGTTACACACACATAGATCCTGACAGAACAATCCAGTGATTGTTTGCATCTATCTCGAAGGATGATAGCAGCAGATACATGCGAAAACTACGACTGCAAATCCCACTCCAAGCATCTCGCCTTTCCGAGTTGAAAATATCTCGCTGTTCCTTCAATGCCACTGTGTCTAAACACTTCTCTCTTGGCATTATGGCTGTACCTCGGTACTGAGGTCATCCAGGGTTCTGCAGCGTAACTCATCATCTCAATCTCTGGTGAAATTAAGGATGGGCGGTGCATGCTATCCCATTGAGTGATGACTGTATCTCAGTAATAAGTTTCTATAAGCTGCATTTTCTAAGGACAATCCTTCAAGCTGTCGGGATTAATTTGAGAAGTGGAATGGGGGAGGGTACAAAAGTGAAAGGTAATGATGATTGGGAGGCATGAGACAGTTAGAGAGTGAAGAGCTGGTGGTGCAAGGCTCAGTGTCGGTGTCAGCATTTACTGCCCACTGTTCACACTGATTCACACACCATTCCTTGTCAATTCATCACAATGAGCCCACTCCTCTTGGTTTGAGGTTCCCTTTGCACATAGTAACGCGATTGAAGGGTCCCGAGAGGATTGCCACATCCTTGTTATCCTGTCAATTCAAACAGACGAAGGCATAATTTTGAAACAAAAGCAATAAGCGATTGTCTCTTACTGTCCATTTTCAGTGGAGAATATCCAGCTGTGAACTGTTCTTCAAAAGCGGAGGTTGATTTATTTTTTTCCCAGAGTAACTGTGAAACACACAAAAAAAGAAATGTCTGAGCTAATGTGATCGAATAGTTAATTAAATGCACGTATGATTTTGAAAAGCAGAGTTTGGGCAATCACTGTGGCTTTGTTAGTTAAATCTCTTCTTCATAAACAGGTAATTATGGGATCAAATCCTGACATCACAACCTGCGGAGGTGTTTCATAAAGAGCAGTGTACCCTACTTTACCCGTAATTCTGGTTGTGGTGTGGTTCAAACCAATCACTGGATCGAGACTAGAGTTTAATTACAGCGCCTCCGAGTGCTCTTCCACATAAAACCCTGCAACCACGTCTTTTCATGACTAGTGTTTCAGTATCGCTTCACTTCAATCACTTTGCTCACGTACTTTCAATGACGAACTTGACTTAAGTTCGATAATATTTATAAGGATATTGCAAGGTTATTAGGTTTTGGGCTACAGTGTGAGGCTGAATTGGCTGCGAAAGTTTTCCCTGGAGCTTCAGGGATGAGGGATGATCTTACAGAAATTTATATAATCATGAAGGAGACGGGTAGAGTAAATAGTCAATGAGTATTTATTTCCACGGCAGACAAGTTGAAAACTGGAGAGCACAGTTTTAATGAGAATGGTAAAATTTAAAAGGGATCTGAGGGACACTTGTTTTTTCACACAGAATGTTTTGCATGTTTGGAATGAATTGCCAGATTTATTGATGAAGATTGGTACACTCACAACATTTCAAAGGCACCTGGATCGGGATATAGACAGGAAGGGTGAGGACGGATAAAGGACAAATTTCGGCAAATGGATGAGGTGAATTTCGATTATGTGCAGGGACGAGTTGGATCGGAGGGTCTGTTTACGTGCTCGGCCCCTCTCAGCCGCTGCACTGTAGTTGGATTAGGTTGTTTCCAAATGCAGGGCGCTCTTGACTCAGTCAGTGTGTTGCAGTGGTTTTCTGCAAGGTGGTTGGTTCAAAACCACCCAGAGATGAAGTTTTTCCGGACTTTGGCTGCCAATGCCCATTCTTCTTGGCACATTGCCAATTTCTCCCCGAAAGGTTTTGGCTGCGGAAAATACCTCACAAATCGTGTTACCCCTCAACTCTCCAGCTAATGCTAAAAGTGACAACTCTTAACGTGGAATAGAAGTAGAACTGAGAAGGAAAACCCACTTTCAGACACACCGAAGCATGAATGCTGTCTGTGGGGCAGTGTGAGTCACCTGGGTCATGAACTGCTCACACAAATGGAAGCGAGGCAATTCCACACGGAGTTTCTAAACATACTGGCTAATTAGAGCACCACCACATCTCGGAAATTGCTCAGGTATCATAAAACAGAACAGACTAACAGCGAACCATTAAAAGTGAGAATTAACAATTACAGTCTCGATTAGATTAGGTTAACAATCGGCTGGTGTCTCCACCGGATCGAGAGGGCCGATCACCAGCCTCCCTCATCAGGACAGAAATCAAGGAAATGAGATAAATTTAACTACGTTTCACATCGTGGTTGCCCTGCTTTTCGCCAAAAGAACAAAAAAACGGCGAGCAGATTCAAAGCAGGATCTGCTTTCACAACTGAGGTGAAATAACAATCTCCATTCACTTTCAGGGAAAACGGTGAACAATGCAAATTAAATGGAATATGAGAACCTGGTGCAGCCTGCGTGGCTCTCGTACTATGCTGGGTGCTTTTTGAGGTGAAGGCGAATGTGATTACTACAGCGACAGGGGGACACAGCGTGGGCACTGACACGTTGGAGGCTCCGTGTTTTACCACATCACAGCGTGTTTGAGGAGAAATGATTACGTTTTATTCTGTTCAAATTCAACACAACGCATCTCTGCCAAATATTGCCAGCCTAAGCCGTTAGCACAAGTGGCAGCACAGATATTCACACCCATGCCGTCTTAAGAACTGGAACCTCAAACCAGCGTCTCAGATTGCTCAGCCATGCTCGCAGACAGACACAAACCGAAAAGCCAAGAGCGTGCATCTGATGACACCTGCAGCATACTCACAGCAACTGCACCAATTCGGAAGAATAAGCGGCTGAAAAGAAACATGCAATTGAAAAACTAATTTAGGGCTGGTATCTGAGAATGGCAGACCACGGAGCGAAGATTTTTGAAAAACTGTCAGTATGAGTTGGAACTTACCTCGTCTTTCTCCTTAACCCTTTATTTGCCAGTAGAGCCATGAGCAACTGCCACCTGGCTGCCAGATCAATTGGAAACCAGTGTGGGAATCGAGATCCAACTCACTTGCTGTTAGTAAATCAAACCATTCTGACTTAGAGTTGTAGAACAATCAGTTTCTACACATTTTGAGAGACGATAAAAGGCTATTTCAGATGTCAAGAAGGTGCTAACTGTCTGCGATTGCCCTTTGTTCGACGCTTGTTTCCTCCTTACTCGCATTCTCGTCTCTTGTTTCTGACTGAACCAGAGAGAAAGAGTTTCACCAGAGTCTTGCATTCCTCTCCCATCCTGTTCATACTTTCTTGCAAATCTGTAGTATCAATAAAACAAAATGGCTCCAATATCACTCGGCAGCCTGTCGTAATTTCCTCAATTTCAGTTACAACATGGCTTATATTTCGCAGGAAACGTTGACGTTAGAAACTATGCATAGTGGTTAGCACTGCTGCCTCACAGCGCCAGAGACCCGGGTTCAATTCCTGACTCAGGTGACTGACTGTGTGGAGTTTGCACATTCTCCCCGTGTCTGCGTGGGTTTCCTCCGGGTGCTCTGGTTTCCTCCCACAGTCCAAAAGATGTGCAGGTCAGGTGAATTGGCCATGCTAAATTGCCCGTAGTGTTATGTAAAAGGGGTAAATGTAGGGATATGTGTGGGTTGCGCTTCGGCGGGTCGGTGTGGACTTGTTGGGCCGAAGGGCCTGTTTCCACACTGTAAGTAATCTAATCTATATGAGAGCATGGGTCATGCAGTTCATTTGAATCTGGAAATCTTTTTATTCCTGTTGTTGGCTGACTGAGCTGTAGCCATGCCCAGTGCTTAGAAAATCTAATGTTTGAACAGCGCCAAAAAATGAATGAGGAGTTCTGATTTTTGTTTACGCATGTTGACAAATGTCAGACAGGCCCCAGAGGAGGCATTTCAGAGCCTAATTTTGGATGCATTGACAGAGACTATACATCAGGAATCCAGTGTTTGTAGTGACACCAGCAAATGAGGGGTTCTTCTTGAAACTGTACCGGGCCGCCTTTGTATATACAGCAAATGCAGTACTACTGGTACAGAAAGGATTAATGACCAGTAACTATGCCCTAAAGAGGACGGCCATCGAAGGTTTCCAAATTGACGCAGATCATCGACCAGAGAGGAGAGAATCTTTGTTGAGAGCATGTTACTAGAAAGGCAAAGCAGGTCAGGCAGCATGATAAACGGCGTTTCTGGCAATAGCCCGACATAATCTCCAGTTCTCACTTTCTCCAGGAGAGAAGCTTAATAAAGTTTCACTTAGCAATTAATCGGAATTATATTCATTTTCATCAAGGCAGCAGAAATGGGCGAGCAAATTCAAGGCCAGGTTTGCTAATGAGAACGAGAAGCACGAACGCTCCCTTCCTGTCAATCCAAAAAGCTACCACCTGTAAATAGTGAATAAAGTTATTCCTGCCTAGTCTTGAACGACGGACGTGTCAGGTGTGATGTGAATATAATATCAATGTCACAACTGTGTGACCGTTTCAGCTGATGTTGGTAAAACACTGAAATTGGCAGCCGCTCAACGCATTACCTTTCTGTTTCGAGTAGATCAGCGTTGTTCAGGGTTAATAGCATGATTGAAAAAAATCATCACGTGGACATGCTCAGGAAATATTGTGCAGTGAGGCTGAATAGCCGAGGACAGTTTTCCCTGCAGCACCGGGGCTGACGGAATTTTGTAACTGTACTCTTAAACAGGATGGTCAGCAGTGCTGTAGACATCGGTGCATATTTAGGATCACTGCGTAGTGAAGTTTGAAAAGAAATTCACATCTTAAATATTTGGACTTGTATTCCTTTTTTACTACTAGAGTATAGATGGGCGAGTAAATCCAAAGCAAGGTTGGCTGATGAGACTGCCATAAAGTCCCATCCATCACAATCCGGAATACTGTCGCCCGTAATGAGGGTACAATAATGTTTCTGCTCAGCTCTGAACTGGGATACTTTCGAGGAAAAATGATACTTCTCCTCTACAGAAAAGATCAGGGCTCGCCGACAGCACTGTTTATAATAGTGACCATATGTGCTGGAAACATCCCCGCATTTCAGGACAAGCAAGAATACATATCGAATAAAATCGCACGCAGAAATTAATTTGACTTCTATTCCCCTTCACTACAACAGCAGGAATAGGCGGGGACACAAAGAGTAAGGTTTACTGACGAGTTCGGCAACAGTAAGCTCGACAGATGTTAACACACAAGACAATCGTTTTTTCTACGCGACTTTTTGAAGCAAGGATCCTTCCCATGGGAGGTGAAGGTGATAACAGCTCCTTCACAGAAATGCAGTGGGACCAGAGACCTTTTCGAGCTGTCCCGCAGCGGTGATTCCGTTGCTCAGAAGAGATTGGGTTTGCCGTGCGGGACAGAAACTATGCTCCGTCTCACAGACACAGTGCAACTGCTGCCAGGAATGGGGGCGATTTCAGACCCACGCTGAGAAAGAGACTGGTCATTAATTCCAGGGGAACAGGTGTTCCATTGAGCAGGCTGGAGAATTGGGTTGAGAACGATATCAGCCATGATCAAATAGTGGATCAGACAAGCTCGGCTGAAAGTTCTAACGTCCTCCTCTAAAATCCCGTCTCTGGCCATCTGGTCTCTTAGGAAATAAAAACAGATTTAATTGTTCAAGTCGAAGTCCTCGGGTCAGATCTGGGCAATGTGAGAGATGGGACAGGTCTGAAACAATGTAGAGACTGGGAAATTGGTTTGAGAGGAAGTAATAAGAGAGCAGTGTGCTTAAAGGTGGACGTCAGGAGATATTCAATTAAAAGGGAGGGCGTGGAAAGGCAGCGGTAGATGGACATTGAAAAAGAAGCATCACTGCTTGCGAAGTCTTAACTCTGTTTTCCTTTCCAAGACGTTACCAACCCTGCTGAGATTTTTGAGCAATTTCTGGTTTTGGTACAGAAAGAGAAGATGGGACAGTGATCCTGGACCAATCAGTTTTCTCTGCTCTGGGGATGTTTGATTTCCCCGGTCGATCAGATCACTTCTGTCCCACACTGAAACACCACAATCTTGCACCGTCCGAATCCCCGTGACTGACAATAAACTGTTTATATTACGTTAAGCCGCATTGGCACACACTGAGATCATTTTCCATGTGAATTGTGAAACGATCAGGGAGAGTTTCCTCAGGTTTCCATCAGAAACTTCTGAATCATTTAATTTTGATTCATGACAATTTGCCACGGAGCAGTCTTTGTCAGTCTCCCCCAGCAAGTGATCATTCATATTCCGTGTCTCTGAATACATTGGTTCGTGACTACTTGGAGTAGAACGTCCTGTGTTGACGTCGACGTAATTCATTGTTTGCTCTGGCACACTGATAAACTTGTCACTGGCACTTCCAGCAAAGTGGAGACAGTTTTCACTCAAAAGCCGACGTGTGATCAAAAGCAACAGGAACGGGAGAACTCCCCTTCGAACCGTGTATTGTGGCGATACCACAAGTGGAATAGAGAGCTGCACTCCTATTAAAACGCCGAGCGTGGGGAGCGAACCACCGACCCTGAGAGTAAGAGTCGCAAACTCTACCGACCAAGGTAAGCAGACGGTCTGGCGGTTGATTAGTTTGTCCCTTCATACTGAGCATAATTCACCTGGCACAGCAATTTGCAAGGATCCGGTTGATTCCTCCCAATCGCAAATAACAACATTCATACCTTTCACCTCTCAGCTGTTGTTCCTTCACAAAAATTACAATTTCATTAACACTTGTCCTGAGATTTAAGATTCAAGACTTTTTGGAGGCTGCATGGATCGAACCGACACAAAGATCATGTTTTTTTTCCAAACTTTTACTGCCAATGTCCATTCTTCAGGACACATTCCCACGTTCTCCATCAAATATTTTGGCTGAAGAAAAACACCTTAACTCTCCAGCGAATCCAAAAACTGTTCACTCTTAACGTGTAACAGAAGCAAAACTGACAAGTTGGAGCCATTATCATACACACCGAATCATGAACGCTGTCTGTGAGGCAGTGCGAGTCGTCTGTGTCATGAACTGCCCACAAAAATGGCAGCAAGGCAATTCCAAACGGTGCATCCAGACATACTCGAGCTTAAGTGCATTGCCACGTCCAGGAAAGTGCTCAAGCAACATAAAACAGAAGAGAATAGCAATGAATCATGAAAAGTAAAGACTACGAATTACATTCTTCATTCGATTAACAGAACAATATGCTGGTCCCTCCATCTGATTGAGAGGGTCAATCACCAGCCTCCCTCAGCAGGACAGAAATGAAGGAAATGAGAGAAATATACCAACGTTTCTCATCACGATTGTCCTCCTTTTCGCGATAAAAACAAAACAAAACAAAAGAAAAAACTGCGAGCATATTTAATGCAGGACTTGGTTTCACAACAGCGATGAAATAACGATCTCCATTCACTTTCAGAGAAAACAGTTAACAACGGAAATTGTGTCAAATGCTCGCGCAGGCTGCTTTGGTCCTATGTTATACTGCTGTACCGACTTTCATATGAAGAGGTACCTTTAAAATCTGTGTCTGTAGCTGTCTATATGACAAAGGTAACTGTTGACCTTGCTCTCACTACCGACCTCAGTAGTAAGGGTATGTTTGCTTACCTTCCATGTGGGAGTTCAGGGTACAATTCTCTGCTCCGGAAAACCGGAGGGTTTTGGAGAAGAAAGATGTGGGAATCGGGTGCCTCGTGAAATTGTTGTTGGCATGTTGAGCGGAGCTGGGAAGATTCCTTGCAGCCTTTCCTGCCACATTCTGGGTGGCATCGTCAGTGCTGCAGGGGCTATTGTGAAGTGCTGCTCCCCCATGCAGGTTGGAATTGATTTGATTTCGTTCTCGCTGCTTCTGGTTGTTGTGGTTGAGGTATATGAATAGGAAGTGTTTGGAGGGATATGGGCCGGGTGCTGGCAGATGGAACTAGACTGGGTTGGGTTGGACCGAAGAGTCTGTTTACATGCTGTACATCTCTATGACTCTATGTAAAACTCGATTGCTCGTTGAAAATTACATCCAAAATACCATTCCAGAGATGTATTTCTGTTGTATTTCTGGTGCTGTTCCTGACATGGCCTTCGGCAGTGTAAATAGTTTGTGCTTCCTGACGATTCGGTGCCAGATTCCGTGATCGTATTGTGTGCAGTAATCTGCATTTTAGCTGCAATCACATGAGTTGATAACCCACGTCCATCTGTTTCTATTTTTAAAATCTTATGCACAATTGCAACACAGTAAAGTATCAATTAATACTGGAAGATGACATATAGAGGCGTGTGAAATGCAGAGGTTTTAGTGACACTTATGCAATGGTTCGAGATTACCTCGATTCAGTAGATGAGGATAAAAATGTGTTTGGGAAGAGATGAGGAACAATAAGGAAATATCTCACCAGCAGATGTAGTGTACCAGCCCACTTGCAGTAACCACAATGTGAAAAAAACCAGACAAGAAATAAATACTGTGTGTGAGTGATAAAAGATTGCAATACCCTTGGGTGATTTTTATTTCCCGTCTCCCACTCCCGGTGCAATTGTAAAGGAAGTTTGGAGAATAATAATCAATAAATCATATAGATCCCATAGAACAACACGAGCCATATCTTGGTAATCGATTACTTTACAAGTGACTTATTCTGTCTTTTCTTGGAAACCATCTCTTTCATTGTGAGCAGCAGGAAAGGCCATTTCCTTTGCCTGGAAACAAATGTCACTGACCTTTTTTTGTTTCATGTCCAAGAACTCTCAGATCAATAGCTCCCTTGATCTACTCAGCTGGTCATGTTAGCAATGAAATCTGACAAACTGCAAGTGTGATTTTCTTCCAATAACTAATTTTGACTCAGTTTGACTGCATTCATCTCATCCTAACTTTGCCCTTTTCTTCGTTTCCAATGGTATTTAGCATCTTCCAATTGACAGCAAGGATATGAGAGCAGTTGGAAGCACTCTATCCTAACAAGTCGGCGAAACCTTTCAATGAGGTCACTGCTGATTTGGGTAATCCTCAACTCCCCTTTTCAGATTTTTCTCCATGGCGCTTGATTATGAATTGAATAAATGTCTGGCTATCTCATCCTTGAATATACATAGCCTTGACAGCCCTCTGTTGTAAAGAATTCCACAGATTTGCTATCCTCTCAAAGCAAAAATACTCTCCTAAAGAAAGTCTTAAATGTTTGACCCCTTCCACTGTAATGAGGCCCTCTGATCCCACATGATCCCAGGTGTACGTCAGAGCAGAATTAACCGCTGAAGGTAGGTCTGCACTCTCTTCAGCTGTGAGCATTTTCATATTTTGACTCTGATTAACCAATTAGACCTGATTTTGCACATTATATTTGCCAATGGTGAATCTTCTTCAAGAGAACTTCAATGGCCGTAATTCAGCTGGCAGAGAAAGCGCTAGATAAACACAAGGACATTTTTATTTCTCGGTGCAACGCTGTGTTTATGAATCACTCTGCACATAAAAATGATCCTTCCCATCCACTTTACCTCTCATCAATATGTGCAGAATTCAACTTGATCTCCCAGCATCCTGCTCCGTTCTGAGCCAAGCGAGGGTGATAGCGAATACTGGGGTCATGCTGCGGACAAGACAAACCAAATACTGGTGCTTCGGGTTGGGACTCTCCATTCCATGAGATATATGAGGCCAATGACAAGCATGGGCGTTCTTGTCCGAGTGGTTAAGGTGTTGGATTACAAATCCCTTGAGGCTTCCTCGCGCAGGTTTGTATCATACTGAATATGTTTTGAACAACTTCCTCCATGGTAGATTCTCGCTCAAACTTCAGAAAACCCATGTCAGCAAGCCAGGCCCGTCCTTTTATTAGACTTCGGAAGCTCAAGTTCTTAAACTGCAATATACCTCAAACAAAACGCTACCTCTGTTTATCTTTTCACAGATACTGACAAACCCATCGAGGTTCTGCAGAATTCTTTGAATGTACTGGGCAGAAGTTCTGCTTTACATTAGATTCATTTATTTAACCCCAGTCCTCTGTTCACTGACTCTGGTCACTGGCAATACTTCCTCCTGCTCGTCAAAGTGCGCGTCACTACCAATCCCTCTCCCATCATTTTAAAGAGCCGCAGGAATTTACCAGTAAATCATCTTTGCTCCGAAGTGAAACTCACCAACCTCTGAAATGTCTCCACGAAACAGGACTTCTCATCCCTGGACATAGTGCAAGACAAAGGATTATGAGGATATTTTGGGAAAATATTGTCAGTTGGCAGCTGCAAAAAATGTTAAGGATGCAAACCATGTAACCCATTTTCCAGCTTTGAGAATCTTCAGGAACTCGTTGGTAATTTGAATCGGAGGAGAATGAAGAAGGGTGAGCTGTCGGACTGAACAGAAACAGTCAAGACACCTTCCCCTTCTGTAAGAGGACGGGACATTAACTCTAATGTTCTCGGGACATGAACTGATCGGAAAAATTGAAAGTATTCTCGCTCCTGGACATGTGGAATATAAACATCATCTGGACTCCGGGACAATGAAGAAAACTCGGGAACACGCAAGATACGGAGAGGCTCTAAGGGAGACGGTCCAGATTGGAGGAAATCTGGTTCCCAGTGACATCGATGTGTCTGTAGCAGATGGGATCAGACTGTTCCCAATTCTCCATAATGAATGTCACAGTCTTTATTTTGGAAAAGTAAAACTGATAGAGGGCAGTTGTCGTTCTGGGAAGGGCAGACTGAAGTTGGAGGTCATTCACAGGCTGCTTTAGACGATTGCCCAATCTGTTAGGTTGAACGTTTCAGAACATTGGATTGTTAAATGAAAGGTTATTGTTTCATGACCCCCAAGGCGAAAGCGATTGATGTTCTTACTGCCTCCGTTTTCTGTGCTGCACAGATTTGTGGGGTCAGAAAAATGTTCTCCAAACAGAAACCTTTGGTCTGACGTACCACAAATAAGTTTCTCCATTGCTTTAATGATTAATATACATAACTGTTGATTCTGGGAATCTGAAGTAAAAACAGAAACTGCTGTTGAAACTAACCGGTTTGGCAGTACCTGTGGGAGATTACAGACTTCTGGTGAAGCTTTGAAATAATATCTCCGATTCTCTCTACATAGATGCTGGAAGATCTGCTGTGTTTTTCCTGTAATTTCTGATCTTTGTTTTAACTTAACGTCCATTCCATCTTTCTCGGTGATACAACAACATCCACCATGCACCAAAATGAAACGCTTTTGAAAACTGTGAAGTGATTGCGTTCAAACAAAACCCAATAATGGTTTACTCTTCCTCAGCTCCACAGGGAGAGAGACCTGGAAAGTGATGAATTCAGTATGGTTCTGTCGTCATGGATGAGTGGTTAAGGCAATGGACTTGAAATTCATTTGGATTTGCTCGCACAGCCTGGAATCCTACCGATTGCGATCGAGAAATGTCAAGAAGTAAAAAGGGAGACTGCAGTCTGTCTTATTCTTTCATATTCAAATCACAGGAGAAGGAAAAAATATTCAGACATTTTGGAATGGTGGGAATCTGCAACCATTTCCGCCACCTTGCATTTAATTAACCGTACAATCAAATTATCTCGGACATTTGTTTCTGTAAAGTTGCTCGGTGAGAATGCAAATCAACTTCTGCATATACAGAAAAAAACTGTACACTGCTGGATATTCTCCACTAAAAATACACAGAAAGAGGCAATCTCTTCTTCGTTGTTTTCAAACTGTAACTTCACCTGTTGAAACTGACATGATAAAGAGGATGCGTTCATCCTCGCAGAGCCCTTTTCTCAGCATTAATATGCACAGATGAAATATCAGACCAAGAGAGCAGGGTCATTGTGGTGAATGGAACAGGAGTGTTGTGTGAGTCAGTGTAAACAGTGGGCAGTATAGGCTGACCCATCAGTTCCGACATTGAGCCTGGCACCACCAGCACCTCTCACACTTACTGCCTCAAGCCTCCCAGTCATTATTGCATTTCACTTCATTTCAATCATCCTGCTCCACTTCACACTTCTCCCGATCGCTTGTGTGTGTGTCCACGTAGAATCTGCAGCTATTCCAAACTCATTTGTGGCGTACAGACGTCACTGAATGGGATAGGATTCACTGTCCATCCCTAATTACTCAAAAGACTGAGATGGTGAGTTACTTTACAGAACCCTGGAAGAACTGAACACAGAGGTACAGCCATGATACCGATAGCGAGAGAGTTCCAGGATCTTGACCCAATAGTACTGTAGGAACGGCGAGAAATTTCTAACTCAGAAAGGCGAGATCCACGTTGGGTGAGTTGCACTTTCAGTTGTCTCGTGTATCTGCTGCTATTGTCCTTCTAGATTTTTGTAATCAATCACTGGGTTGATTCTGGCAGGGTCCAGGTCTATGTTATGCGTGTAAGTAGGAATTAATTATTCATTCAGATATCTCACAAGAAGAGCAAGAAATCTTCATTTCCTGACTGGGAATTTTGTCCCGGCGTGGGCAACACAAACTCAGTCTCCGAGCAGAGACCCTACTGAAGCTGACATTGATACTTGTGTCCTGAACTGTCCAAACACTGTGGATGATCTTCACGTCATCATCATCATTAGCAGCAATGTTTCTCTCTCCAAGTTTCCAAACAATTCATATTGCCACCCTGGTTTCAATGAGAAGAAAGCGGAGCTGTGCTAATCTGTTCCACTGCAGGAAGGTTTAGAACAGGTTGATACCAACAGCGGCTCGTTTTGAGGCGTTGATCTGCGGTGATGAGGCGGCAGCAATAAAGCCTTCATTCAAATCGTCTAATTCCAAATTCCAGGCTGGACATTGACCAGAGGTTTCTCGCTGAATTTGTTCAGGTTCCTGACTGGAAGAGACGCTGAATTCAATCATGAAGTTATAAAATAGCATAGTGACTGTGAATGAAACGCTGGAGACTTCCAGCAGAAGAGCAAGCAATACTGAAGCATGCACCTGAGGGCAAGTGTGTTTCTTTTGCCACTGAACGGTCCTCTTACACAAAGTGTATTATCTCTGCTGGTTGATCACATTATGCATGTTGTTTCCCCAATGTGCATGTTTACATTACATTTCAAAAGCTGTCGAGCATGTGCGTGTGCGTTTGGCCAATCACGCAAAAGATAAAACATCTGACTTTGGTTCAGACGATTGTAGTTTTATGCCCTACTTGACTTGAGTGGAATGTGCTATCGAGCCAATTGTACGTGGCTGTTTTCTTAGATTCTCTGGAGCTGCAGGGATTGGAATAGCGTGTTTTCGAAATTGAGTGTTGCATTTGGTCTATTACAGCTCAATGGTAGGCAACTGTATGGTAGGTCCTGTTCTGTCAGGTTTGAGGATCTGAAAGATTTAGATCAATATGTTTTCGAATTTGTAACTTGCATTTTGGCATATTGCCCATTTTAAATTCCAGCTCACCTCAACGTTTCTCATTATTTATCAAACTGTCTCGTGCTCCACCTGAAGCTGCTTTTGTCAGATAAAATTGTTTGTGGGGCAGAAAGCCGAAGTGAAGCACAAGGAGCTGGTCTAATCCTGAGACATCTATCCCGATCGGGATATGTGTCTTTGTATTTCCCTCTGTGGGTGAAAATGAGGATGAGTTCCTCAAGAGGGAACCAACGCAGTGTGACCATGTCAAATCTCAGTCTCCGTGTTGTGTCGCTTAAAATTGCAGTGAGAATTGCATCTGGAAATATTAGTGCACATGACGTTTTGAGCTAAAACTGGAAACTAGGACGAAAATACATGAATGTCTGATGAGCTGCAATACACGATGGGCTGAATGGTATCTTCCCACTCTGTGATAACTCTGAGGGAGTGCTAAACTAATCTGTAGCGAGACTGATCAGAAATGCGAAGGCAAAAGTGGTGTCATTGCGAATAAATGCAAGTGCATCTGTTTCATTCCCTTGTAATCTCGTAGACAGCATTTGGCGCTCTTACTGCCTCAGCATGTGTTCTATCCTCGGTCAGGGAATGCGTTGTTTTTTTTCTGCAAATATATCTTCGTAACAGTATTACTGACCACGTATCCAAAATTGGCTGATTATCAGTTTTGTGCCAAACATTTTTAAGCTTAACAGAAAGCAAAGGGATACAGTAGTCGGAAATCTGAACCAAAAACAAGAAGTGAAGACAACTTGAATAGACTTGGCAACATCTGTGGAGAGAAACACAGATAATCTTCAGATCGACAGACCAGATTAGTTCTTCATTTCTAGACCGTAATGCCGGGAAAATGGCCAGTTTTTTTCTGTCGAATTAGGATATTTATGAAAATCTTTTCTTTTTTTGTCAGTTAGCAGTCATGTCTAATGAGAATTGTTCTTTCAGTGTCGACCTCAAGATGCGTCTCTCATATTTTCTATTTATTTCTGTGCATCCACCTCCATCTCTTTCACATTCTTCAACCCTCCATTTGTCCATATCTCTCATTTCCAATTTCTGCCCTTTGAAAAGCCTGACCTTCAGAGACAGTCTGACAGTATAGCTGCTGAGAGGTTTTCTGGTACTGGTAGGAGTCTGTGGAATTGGGATCACATCCTACCAATAATACGTCTGCCACTTGGATGTGAGATAAGGAGGTAGAGCTTCGAATTTCAACTTACATTCCTTATCCTTTGGAGAAAAAAGACACAAATATAGGAGAACGTGGAATCATTATAGATGCTGTAAGATGAATAAATGGTGACAGCAGAGAATGAGGGCGATCCACTCGTTGTGTCTTTGCCATGAACACAACATTCCACGGCTTTTCTGCATTGTCTCCTGCATCACTTCCTTATTCCCAACAAACTTGGAATGAAGGAGGGAGAATACAAGTGGAGAAGAAGAAGTGTTTTTGGTACAATTGAAAGGAGCTCCAAGGTTGACATTTTCATTAGGAATAACAACATGCACTGCTAGAATTAAACCAGGAAAAAGGAGCGGGATTGACAAATCATAACAGGTTCGAACTAACACAGGATGCCGAGTTGCTTGACCAGCAAAAGGACACTTCTGAGAAAGTGAAACAAAGAAACTTCAAGAGAACAATCAGGCACAACTTGCATTGGAGCCTCTGGTCAGCTAATAACAGGGAAGTGCTTTAACGAACTAAGCAACGGCACCGCGCTGCAAGCGAGTTTTCTCGACAATATGTGCAGTTCGTTAACCACTTGACCACAGTAACTCGGAAATGCACTTTCTGTATCAATGTTGTTCAGTGTGCTTTGCAATCGAACTCCGCTTTTGCAAAACGATACATTTCACGTTTGAACATTCTCCAATGAAAAGACACAGCAAAGGACAATCTCCTCTTGCATTGCCTGCAAACTGGCATTTTTACCAATTAAAATTGATAGGACAAAGAAGACGTTGTTGATGCTCGCGGAGCACATTGACGGCTTTAATACACGCAGAGGGAACCTCGCACGAAGAGGAACAGTGGCATTGCCATGCATTGATCAGGAGTAGCGCGTGAGTCAATGTAAACTGTTTGCAGTAAAGGCTGACATTGCGACTAGCACCAACATTGAGACTTGCACCACCAGATCCACCCTCACTTCCTGTCTCATGCCTCCCAGTCATCATTGCCTTTCAATTCTATTGCACTGTCCTGTTCCACTTCTCAAATTTCTACCAATCTATTGTAGGTATCCGATTAGAACCTGTCTGTTTAAGAAACGCATTCCTGGGATATAGATATCACGCAATGGAATAGGACTCACAGCCCTTCCTTAATTACCCCAGGGATGGCGGGATGGGTTACTTTCGTGAACCATTGTACTCCTGAGCATGGAGGTTCAGCCATGATACCGCTAGGACGGAAGTTGCTGGATTTAAACTCAGAGACACTGAAGGAACACAGAGATACTTCCGAGATGACTCATAAACGTGAAATGATTGGACAGTAGTTTGCAGGATTCACTTTCTGATGTATCTGCTGTCATTGTAGTTCTCAACTGATGTAAACAATCAGTGCAGTGATTCCAGTCGGATCAGGGTGAGTATTCTGCTTGTAACGAGAAATGCGTTTTCACTCAGATAATTCACAAGAAGAGAAATAGTTCTTCATGTCCTGACTGGGACTTGCATCCAGGTCTGGGCGATGCAAACTCGGACACATCAGCAGAGATCTCCAGTGATTCTGATAGTAACTTTTGTGACGTGACTTGTATACTGGAAAGTAGCTGCAGTGATTGGATCAGTGTGTTTTCGAATTTCGAAATTGCAATTGTGTATATTCCGGCTCATTTTCAGATTGCTGTATGACAGATCCTGTTTTGTCAGGTACTGATGAGTTGCAGGTTTGCATCAGAGTGTTTTGAAATTTGATGGTAGCATGGAGGAGTATTGCAATTTTTAAATTCCAGCTCACTGCAGGGTCCCTCATAGTCTGTCGAACTGGCCCGTATTCCACATAAAGCTGTCTTTTGTCGGAGAAACATATGTGGCGGAGGCGGGTAGGAGAGCGGAAGTGAAGGACAAAGAGTTGGTATAATCCCGAAACCTCTGCCCCACTCGGGGATTGATCTGTGTCTCCCTTTCTGGGTGAAAATGAGGTTGGCTTTCTCATGTGTTTTCACCTCAGTATGGCGATGTATACTTCAGTCACATCGTTGTGTCATGTAAGATCACAGGGATAATCCCATTGACATTTGCACTGGAAACATCAGAAAACATTAAGTTATGTGATGAAGCTGGAAACTGGGATTAAAGTAGACAGATGTCTCAAGATATGCACTGCACGAAGGGACGAAAGTTTTTTTCCCTATTCTGTAAAAAACTCGAAGATAACTTGAAACTAATCTGCAGTGAAAATGATCCGAAATGAAAAGGCAAAAGTGATTTCATTGAGAATAAATACTGCAGCATCTGTCGCGTTGCCTTGAAATCTTTTGGTTAGGATTTGGCGTTCTCAACACTGGGGCATAGGTTCAATTCTTTGCCAGAGAATGGGTGTCCCATTCTGCAAACACATCGTGCTAACAGTATTTCTGAGCACTTTTAAAGATCTGGCAGGTCGTTGGCTTTGTCCCAAACGTTATGAGGGTTAACATAGGACAAACAGCTGCAAATTTTGGAAATTTGAATCAAAGTCAAGAATTGAGAGAGCAATTCAGTATGTCTGGCAGCATTTGCAAAGAGAAACAGAGTTAGTGATTCGTATCGGCAAAATCAGGAGCGTTCGACTTTTCTATATTATATTGCTGCGAAAGTGATCGATTTTACCTGTCAGAATATTTAACTAAATCTCACATTACATTACAGCCGACAACGTTTCAAATTCACATCGACTTTATTGGCTGTAATGCTGCTTCGGTTGCCTAGCACTGTTGAATGGTTGTGCTTAAACGGTTACCTTTGTTTCTTTGAGTTTCACTCAGTTAGCAGCCATGTCGATCAGAGAATTTGTCCTTCCAGAGTCTACCTCAATATGTGTCTCCATTTGTGTTTCTTTCTCTATGGATCCAACTGAGCCTCTTTCGCAACCTCCGAGTCTCAGTTTATCCATACCTGTCATTTCCAATTTCTGCTCTTTGAAAAGTCTGACGTTCAGAGATAGTTGGAGATTGGAACTGCTGAGACGCTTTCTGCCCCCTCGGTGACGTTTTTGGAACTGGGGTCACATTCTTTGAGTACTGCGTCTGTCACTTATGCCTGTGGGAAATAGTCAGTACTTCATCAAAATATTATAATCCTTTCGAATTCTAATTAGAATTTCTAATCCAACAGAAAAAGAAAACGCAATTACAGGGTAAACCACAACTGGAGGATGCGATAAAATATTTCTGGTTGTTGTAGAATGAATTAATGTTGACAACAGAGAATTAAGATGATCAGCTCTTGGTGTCTGTGCCAATACCACAACATTCCATGGCAAATCTGCCTTGCCTCCTGCCTCAGCTCACTATATCCAACAAATGGGGGAAAAAGGAGGATAATAAACGAGGAGGAGAAGGAGAAGTGCTTGTAAAACAGACTAAATGAACTCCAGGTTGAATTATTATTTCAGAAGTAACAATATCCACTGGTAGAACTAAGACAGGGAACAGAAGCATGTGGCCAAAACAGTCTGAAACTCAAATCAGACGCAAGATTGGCCGATGAACAACACGTGACTTGTGAGAATTTGAAAAGACATGACTTTGTTATCGCACACTTATAACACTGGAATTTGAGACCACGGTCTCCTGTTTGCCTTGAAGGCACTTCAACGAACTGAGCCACAGAGCCACATCAAAAGAAAGCTTTCTCATCCCGACGTCCAGTGCCTTAATACGTCTTCACAGTAAATCGAAAATGTATTTTCTATATCAATGTTGCTCAGTCAGAATTGCATTTAAACCCGCTTTCGCAAAAACAGAGTTCACGGCTGGACATTCTGCACTCCAATAAACAGAAAAAAGACAATGTCCTCTTCAACTTACTTCAAACTGACATGTTAACCTGCTTAAACTGACAGGAAAAAGAGGAGGTGTTCATCCTCTCGGGGCGAATAATAAACACACAGGGAAATGCACATCAAGAGGAACAAGGTCATTTTGGTTATTTAATCTGGAGCATGTGTGAGTCAGCATAAACAGTGAGTAGTAAAGATTCGGAGGTGTTGGCTGTGGATTGAGGTCAACAAAGTTAAAAATAGCACAGCATCAAATTATACTTCAACAGTTTTATTCCGAAACACCAGGGTTCGGAGCGCTGCTCGTTCATAATGTGGTTGTGGAGTATAAGATCGTACAACACAGAATTTATAACAAAAAATTACAGTGTGATGCCACTGAAATGAGAGACTGAAACAAACTGGATTGTCTGCTGATTCTGTAATCTTTTGCATCGAAAACATGAATATTGGAGATTTTAGATGTAAACCTCAGAATTTTTTAAGTTAACTACTCAGCTTAGCTTTAACAACAGATCCCACCTCAGCGCAGATACTGCATTGAAGATGTCAGGTTGCAGTCTGTCTGTGTCTCAGTGTTCTGTTGCAGCAGAAGCTGGGGTTCCCTCTCCAATACGTTTCAAGATGCATTTGACAGAGCCAGTGAGGTGCACACTTCGGGACTCCTGCCTGATTGGATGGGACATGCCGGTGTGTTGGTTTGTTATCTTCGGATCTCAGGTGTGCTGATTGGATGTCAGAGGTGACGAGCACGGAAGTAGACACTCCGGTCCAACTCGTTCCTGCTGAGTAGATGTCCGAAATTAATCTAGCCCTATTTGCCAGCACTTTTCCCTTATCACTCTAAGCCCTTCCTCTTTATATATCTATTCAGAAGACTTTGAAATGTTATGAGTGGACCCGACTCCGCTACTTCTTCTGCCAATTATTTCCTTTTGTTTGAAAAAAGTGTCCCTCGGATCCCTTTTAAATTTTACGGGTCTCACTTTAAACCTATCCTCTCAAGTTTTGAAATCGCCTGCCTTGTGAAAACAAAACTTATTGACTATTCACTCGATCCGTCTCCTTCATGATGTTACGAACTTCTGTAAGACCAGCCCTCAGCCCGAGCCTCCAGGGAAAATTATTACAGCTTATTCAGCATCGTGGTGCAGTCCAAGCCATGCAAACCTGGCAACAACCTGAAATTTTCTAACTTACGCCAGGTTTGTCATTAATTGTACGGAGCGGTAGGCGCCTGAAGTGAAGTGATGCTGAAACACTAGTCATGACAAATTTGTTACAGTGGCTTTCTATAATTGAGTGGCCGAGCATTTCGAGGTGCTGGATTTAACTCCATTCTATTGGGAGTCGTAGTTTCAAATTCCACTGCTACCAAAGGCTGTTTTTTAACATGGGTGGAGTTTATTGATGGGCGCTCTTAGTAAACCTTTGTGTTTCCTCGCACGTTCTTACTGTTGTCATTAACGGGAATAGACGTCCATTTAATTACTGTGTGCGATTTTATTCGATATCTGCTCTTCCTCGTCCATAATGAGCACATAATTCCAGCACAGACGGTCACTGTTTGTATGAGTGCTGTCGGCAGGCCTTGATCTTTTCTGCTGAATTGAAGTATCATGTTGTGCAAAAGTGACTCGGTTCAGAGCCGGGCAGAAATATGTTGTTCCTTCCATATGAGCGACCGGCTTACAGATTGGGATGTATGGGGATTTATTGTGTCCTCATCAGCAAAACTTGTTTTGAATTTACTCGTCCATCACCGCTCTAATGGTGAAAACGAATACAATTCCAAATAAATGCTGCGAGAATTTCTTTTCAAATTTCTCTCCGCCACAGTCCTGATTATGCACCAAATGCATGTAGTGCTGATGGCCATCCTGTTTAAGAGTGAAGTTATGAACTCTCAACCTCGGTGCTCCATGTAAAATTCTCCCAGCCTATTCAGCCTTGCCTTGCAGATCAAAAACTACAAATCTGTAAAAAACTCAATGTAAATGTTTCCTGAGCATCTTTTCGTGCTATTCTTTACATTACCAGTAATGCTAATAATCCTGGACAACTCCCATCTCCTTGAAACAGAAGGCTAATATGTTGACCGGCTGACAATTTCAGTGCTGCACGATGATCAGCCGGCATGGCTACACTTAAGTGACGCAATAATAACATTCCCATCACACACAAAGCATACGGTTTCAAAACCAGGCTTAAAAATCGTTTTTTCCTGTTTCAGAGGGCGGCTTTTTGGATCGATGTGAATGGAGCATTCGTGCTCGCTGTTCTCATCAGAAAACCTGAATTTAAATTTGCTCGCCCTTATGAGCTGCCCTGGTGAAAAGGAATACAATTCCGATTAATTGCTCTGTGAAACGTGGTTAAGTTTTTCTCCTCGCAGAAAGTGAGGTCTGGAGATAGTGAAGGACTGATGACCGAAATGTCGATTCTCCCGCTGCTCGGAAGCTACTTGACCTTGTGTCCTTTGCCAGCACCACACTGTCGACTAAATTTCTGTCCTCCTTGGTCGACGATATGCATCGATTTGTGCACTTTCGATGGCCGTCCTGTTGCAGCGCACAGTTACCAGGCATTGATCCTTTCAGAACCAATAGAACCACATTTGCTTTACATGTGAAGATGCCCCTGTTCCGTGTCAAGGGGTCCACTCATTTGCTGCTGTGACTGCGAACACTGGATTCCTGATGTGCAGTCTCTCTCAAATCCATCCCAAAGTACGCCGTGAAATGCCTCATTTGGACTCTGTTTGCCATTTCTCAGCCTGTCTGAACCAAAACCAGTAATCCTAACCATGGTTTGGAGCAATTCACTTATTCGAATCTCTCAGCACCAGGCATGTTTACAGCTCATTCAGCCAACCACAGGAATGAAATGATTTACAGACTCAGATGAACTGCTTTACTCGCGCTCTCATACAGTCACTAATATTGTGTGTACGCTGAAACCTAAGCCGTGTTGGAACTGAAACTGGATTTTACAGACAGGCTACGGAATTATATTGTCACCATTTTGTTTTCTTGATATCACAGAGTTAGAGGAAAGTCTAAGCAGGGAGAGACATGGATGCAAGGCACATGCTGGTCTGGTGAAGCACCTTCACTCAGCAACAAGAAACGTGAATTCGAGTAAGGAGGGAAAGCTTTTCACAACTCGAACAAAGAACTATCAAGCACCGTTAGCATCTCTTAGACATTTCTGATCGTATTTTACCTTCTCTGAATACGTTTGCAAATTGAGTTGTGTAAGCCTCTGAGTAAGCAGCGTTTAGTTTTAATAACAGTTAGTGAGTCACAGCTTTCAATTCCCAGACAGGTTTCCAACTCAGCTGGCAGCCAGGCGACAGTTGTCATGGCTTTGCAGGAAAATGCACGGTGAAGGAAAAAGGCAAGGAAAGTTGCAAATCATACTGGTACCGCGTTTCCAACAACCTCTCTATGTCCTCTGCCATTCTCGGAATCCACTGCTAACTCCGTACTTCATTTGGAGGAATTCCTTTCAGCCGCTTAATCTGCAGAACAGGCGCTATCGCTGTAAGTATGCTGCAGGGTATCATCAGGTAGACGGCCTGCTCAGCTTTCTGCCTTTTGCATGTCTGGCAGTGTGGCTGATTAACCGAAGACGCTGTTTTCACGTTGCAGTCCTGAAGAAGGCTTGGATTTGAATCCCAATGCTGCCTCTGGTGTTAATGTATTTTACTGGCAACGTTTTTCAGGGAAGAGCTGTATTGAAGTTAAATGGAATAAAATGTATTCATTCCCTCCGAACCACGGTGTGATGTGGCACAGCACAGAGACTCCATCCGATAACTGTCCTCGCTCTGGTCCCGAGGTGCTTTGGTTATCAAATTTACCTCCAGATCGACAAACCCCTGGGATAATACGGGACCCAAGCATGCTGCCCTGGGTTTTCATATTCCAGACAATTTGCATTGTTCACCGTTTGTTCTGACAGTGAATGGAGATCGTTATTTCACTGCTGCTGTGAAACAAGATCCTGCACTGAATCTGTTCGCCATTATTTGTTCTTGTGGCATAAAGGAGGACAATCGTGATGTGATTTTTAAAAAAAAATTCTCTAATTTCCTTCATCTCTGTCCTGGTGGGGGTCGTTGATAATCATCTCTTTCGAACTGGTGGTGGCACCAGCACATTGCTGATCTTATCTAATCGAGAGCGTAATTGGTTATCTTCACTTTTCATTGTTCATTAATATTCTGTTTTATTTTATGTTACTTGAGCACTTTCCAGGAAGTGGCAGTGAACTAAGTGAACTAACTAAGTCTCCAACATGTTTGGAAGCACAATTGGTATTGCCACGCTGCCATTTGTGTGAGCAATTCATGACATAAATGACTCGCAGTGTCGCATGGACAGATTTCATGCTTTGGTGTTTCTGAAAATGGGTTATCCTCCTCAGTTTTCTTGCTCTTCCACGTTAAGAGCTGTTGGATCTTGGATTCGCAGGAGAGCTGCCCGACTAACATGATATGTAAGGTATTTTTCTCCAACCAAAATCATTCAGGGAAGACGTGCAACATGCTAAGGAAAAAAGATCATTGGCAGCAAAAGTCCAGAAAGCCTTCATCTCTGGGTGGTTTCCTTCCAGAAAACCAGCCACACGTGCTGACCGAGTGCCGAGCAACTTGCGTTTCTGCAAATACTCTATTCAAACTGGTGTCAGCCACTGCAGGGTCTCAGCAGTGCTGAGCACTAAAACAGACCATCTTTTCCAACTTGTCCCTGCTGACCAGATATTCGAAATTAACGTAGTCTTATTTGTCATTACTTGTCCCTTATCCCTCTCCACCGTTCCTGTCTAACTACCCATCCAGATGCGTTTCAACTATTGTGCGTGTACCAGATTTCACTAAATCTAACAATTTATTCCACAAACAGAAATCGTTCTGTGTGAAAAGTGTTCCTCAGATCCATTTGAAATTTTGACGTTTTGTCATTCATGTCCTAAAAAGTGAATAGAAACAATCACCCCTCCAGCACAGCATGGAAAAGCTATTCAAGCAAGCATTCTGTAGTACAATGAGCAGAATGCAAAATCACAGCCTCGTAAGCACAAGGTACAAAATGCCAACATTGGAATGCTACCTCATTCATAAACAACATGCTCAAATATTATGGGCTTATGGACAGATTTTGTAAAAACAGAATTGAGATCATGGAGTCTTACTCTAACTTGCAGTACTGGAGCATCAGGATTCATGGATCTGAAAAAGTAAAAACGCAAGTTATTTTCCCACCTCAGAAAAAAAAACACTGAATTTGATTTAATTGCGTTATGAAATTTGGCACCTGTTGAAGAACGTCCACCGTGTTTCCACTTCAGCAACAATGAATTGAATCTTGAAAAGCTAAGAACAATAATGTTCCCCACCGTAGATAACTGTTCTGGTTTGAATGGAAACAAGATGTAGAACCTGACTACAGGTACATTAAGTATAATCAACACAGCTTGAAATTTCAAAACTGAGCGCGTAACATTTATCCAAAATTCTATTGGAATTTTCAAATGAGAATAAACTCCTTTGCTTAAGCTCCATGTGAGGCAGAAAGCACTGAAGATTCGAAAAACTCAAAGAGAATGGCGTTGCCGACTCAACACCCCTTTTGAAATAATAAATCTGAGCACCTGGGTTCGGTTTCTGTCTCGTTTCGAACATCAACTTCAGACCTGAAAGAAATGAAGAACAATGCTGTGCCACTCACTCAACCCACTTTAAAAGATGTAATTATGAAATTTTGCATCTGCTTTGAAGAATATATAGTTGTTCTATGTGAAGTAGCAAGAACGAAAGACGTAAAACAAACTACAGACAATGATATTTCCCACCCCAAACACGTTTGGAAAGACAGAAGTAAGGTTCTGCGCCTTTCCAGTTAGTTCTGGTATACTGTTTAAATTCCACTCGGCTAAACAGTAGAAACTGGAGATCTAAAAGAATGAAGAACAAATGCTGTTTGCCACCGCAAACTCTTGAAATGTTTATGCATTAAGTAAGGTGTCCAGGTAGAAGCCGTCTACTCATTATTTTTCACTTAGCTACAAAGCTTATCTGAGTAGCGGAAACATCAAGAAAAATAACTAACCATGGTATTTAATACCTTCCGCCAAAATGGCTGGATGCAGGGACAACTACCAATCTGGAATACTAAACATCACTGCAAAGTTTCAAGAATGCATCAGCATCTTTCAATTGTATAGTTCCAGTTGAACAGGGATGAAAGAGCTGGAAAAAAATCTAAAAAGTTCTGTTTGATAACTCTACCCCCACACCCATCATGCGGATGAGTGATGAGCTCTTCAGTTATAAGTTAGCATTTATACCCTAACACCCAATGTACACAAATTATTAGTTTAAAGTGCTTGCGATTCAGTGAATATAAAGTTTACGGCTCTGAAAATTTAATCTACAAAAATAGGTCGACAAGTTAAGCTGATGATTAACGTTATCAATTAATTTGCTTACCAGGCTGATTGAGATATTTTCTTTAGCAACACAGAAGCATGGAATTACTTTGCTTCTCCCAAATTCCCAACAGAAAAAGTTGACAGACTACCATCTCTATAACACAACTGGGTTGGAAAAGTGCTTGCAAATAGAAGTACAGCATTAAGTAAGGCTACCTGTATCAGATGCAAAATATGGCTCCAAGCGGTTTATTTTTTCTTTAGATATCTGGAAAAGAAAATCTGTGAAAGAAAGTCATTTGCCCTACATTCCCTTTCAATTTGAAATTGAAATTACTCTGCAATTTGTGACTAATCTGGATTCGATTTATTTCCAAAATCAACCCGTTATTTGAAAGACTGTAAATTGTAATTGTTTGCAACAAGGAGAATCTTGCATGCAAATTGACGAATGCCAAGATATTCTATGACACGAACACGGACAGCTTCAAGGTCATCATTGTTTCTTCTACATCTGTGGATTGTGGGTTGAACCTCGTGTATTCACCTGCAAACGTCTGAAGGGAAATGTCTAACCGTCCCCTATCCACATCAGGAGCATTAATCGTGAAAATCTCATGCTAATAAAGCCTCATGTAAATTCAGTTTACTGAATTCCCCATTCTGACAATTTACTGGTTACATTTTAGTCATCACCTACAATTCACGCAAGAATGATTCTAAGATGTCTCCCATCTATTGCCACACATTAAAGAACAACTGCTAGTTAGCAAATTAAATTCATGAGGAGTGTGTACAAAGGAAGACCCAGAACTGACTTTTAATCCAGCCTACAAAAAATGTCGGGAATTACTGTATAACATAATTAGGGATGGTAAAAACAATGACTGCAGATGCTAGAAACCAGATTCTGGATTAGTGGTGCTGGAAGAGCACAGCAGTTTAGGCAGTATTCAAGGAGTTTCGAAATCGACGTTTCGGGCAAAAGCCCTTCATCAGGAATAAAGCTTTATGGGCGGCACGGTGTCACAGTAGTTAGCATTGCTGCCTCACAGCGCTAGAGACCCGGGTTCAATTCCGGACTCAGGCGACTGACTGTGTGGAGTTTGCACATTCTCCCAGTGTCTGCGTGGGTTTGCTCCGGTTTCCGCCCACACTCCAAAGATGTGCACGTCAGGTGAATTGGCTATGCTAAATTGCCCGTAGTGTTAAGTGAGGGGTATGGGTGGCTTGCGCTTCGGCGGGTCGGTGTGGACTTGTTGGGCCGAAGGGCCTGCTTCCACACTGTACGTAATCTAAATCTAATCGAGAACTAAAGTGACACTTCCCAGTTTTTGTCATTTTAAAGGTTGATAAATATTTGAAAGTTGACTGCTCAACTAATCTTCCAGATGAAGCTTTCTGGTCTTCAATAGCATTCCACTTCTCAACTGAGAAGCTGAAAATGGTTCAAAGCTAATTCTATAGCATCTGGAAAATAAAATCTGGGGCAAACTTTTCCGTTTCCACCCCCAATCCAAGAAGTAGCAAAACAAAATCATCAATGCAAATAAAAATCAGGACATTAACCCAACCAGGGATGATTTAAACACTAGTACAAATTTAATTCTACACCATAGTTGCACAGCACTCTCTTGGACTCTGAACATGGTTATAATTCAAGCTTGTGAATGACAAGGTAGAATACCAAATGTTTTTAAATGTGGTATTTCCAGTAGAACACAACAGTATCAATCCAGACATACTGCTTTCGCAAGATGAAATTTGCTATCATGTGTACGACATAAAACAAGAAACACTTACCTGACTTATCTTCAGCAGAACAACAGCACACCATCATTCCTTGTAAGTTATTACTATCATCATGTCAGTGAAAGACACAGGATTTCAGAAGATCTGTGCTCAGCACTTATTACAGCTTATCCTCCTTCGTTTTAGTCCTAATGTGGAATTCATCTCACACTGAAGGTCTGCAGTTCTGTGCCTAAACACCTGTAAAACGTCGAAACAGCATTTGCTCCACGCTGACAATTTGCCCAAATTTAACTAATGTTAAAAATATCATTGTTCAAAGATGGTCAGACAGATTTGGTAAAAAATCATTGCTTGCTTAAGCAATGAGGGGATTTTTGATTAAAATCATCTGGAGAAGGGGCCACATGCAAAGCCTATCAATCAATCTAACTTGTTGAGAATGACGTAAAATAATTAGGTATAGATAGACATTAGGTTAAAGGGTGGCACGGTGTCTCAGTGGTTAGCATTGCTGCCTCACAGGGCCACGGGGCTTGGTTCGTTACCAATCTTGGTAAATTGTCTGCGTGGAGTTTGCAATTTCTCCTCGTGTCTGTGGGGGGTTTCCTTCCACAGTCTAAAGGATGGGTAGGGCAGGCGTTTTGGGCATGGTAAATTGCCCATAGACAGGGGTAAATACAGGTTAGGTATCTGGATGAGTCACTCTTAGGCGGGTCTGCTGCCATACTATAGGAAATCTCTCCCTTTGAACCTTTGCTCTCCAGTTTTGAACTCGCTTGCCTTGTGAAAGAAAAAAACTTCTCGACTATTTAACTCTTTCCATCTGCGTCATGAATTTATCAACTTCTGTCAGACTACCACTCAGCGCCGAAACTCCAGGGAAGTCTATTCAGCTTCACATTGCAGCCCAAACCCTGCAAATCTGGCTAAATCCGTCAAGATATTTTCGAACTTATGCCAAATTAGCCATTTGTTTTGCGTTGGGGAAAGTATTGGAAGTGCTGCGATGCAGGAACACTCATCACGGCAAATGTGTTTATATGGCATTGAGGAGTATTGGGGCCTAGCGTATAAGGTGTTGTATTGTTCCCGATCGAGTTAAAGATTGGAATTCTACTGCTACGATAATCCTGGGTAAAGTACTCTAGCGATTTTTTGCGGAAGACCTACAGGGTGTGTGATGTGTTCGTTTGGGTGTTTGCAGCTCCTCAGGCCTCTGATCCTCCTAATGACAATAGTGGGAATCTGGTCGACAGACACTGAAAACAGTGAGCGTTCCAGTTTTCCAACGACTCCTCAGGTCACCTCGAACACCCTGCTTGAGGGGAATTTACATGCCCAAAATTGGTGCCATGTTCTGTGTCTCACTTGATCACGATGCATGGCTGGAAGGTTAGTACTTGGAACACACCCAGGTACTGAGCCTCAACCTTTTCAGATCAAACATTGATACCGATCATATACTGACATCGCAGCCACAAAAACGCATCGATGATTCACCCCTGTCGGCACGGAGCGAGACAGGGATATGCCGCAGAATGCGACCCCACTCTTTCCAATCCCTCGCTGCCAGCAGAAAGCGTCCACTGCAGCACAATCAGCGGTTTCCTCCCAACCCTGGGACACAGCTTGTAGAAACCCCTTCCTCATGAACCGTGCTTCCCATGAGAAAGAAGCACGGTTTGTTTGTTAACAGCTGCAGAAGATTGCTCTTGTTCTTGGAACAGTTTTCAAACCAAGCTCCTCTCTCCAAAATGAGAAATGGTAAAAGTTGGAGGCAGGCAGAACAAAGAAAATGTTAATAGTGTGGATTTTGTCACGTCATCCAGCTGTGATTCCCTGCAGACAGTTTCAGAAAAGATTGGTTTTACTGAGGTAATTCCCCGATTGACTCAACGTCTGTCAGAATGACTGGGAATCACATTGGCTACTTAAAGATGAGGGTAAAAATATCAAGATATTAATAGTAAATCATAAATGCCTGAACAAGTGCTAAAATAAATTTTAATATACTGAATGGATAATAACTGAGAAGTAGAAGGTGTGAGTTATGTTATTTGCGGTGAATGAACTGGATCCTTCCAAATTGAGTTGTGAAGTGGATTATGCTCAGTATGAATTTGGAAACTAATAAGCTGTTGGGCAGGTTCAGCTAGCTCAATCGAAAATGGAACTCCTAATTTCACGGTGGTCGTTTCTAGTCTCACTCTGGGCTCTTTGACTTCCAGATTGGATCCCTGCTCTCCATTTCACTTTCGTTGTCATCACTCAACACAAGGATGCGCTCTTTCCTTCCTACTGCTTGTTCACTCGTCGGTTTCTGAATGAAACTGTCTCCACTTTACTGGAAGTGCTAAAGACAAGGTTGTAGGTGCAACCGAATATGCGATGAATGCTGTCCTTTTCAAAGTTGGAGATTCCAATCCAACAGTGCACCAACTGAACTCTTCAGTGTCACGGAATGAGTGTGGCCAACGTCTGGAAGTGAGGGGGAGGGCGCTGACAATGACGCTCTTTATGAAATGATCCTGAACCAGAATTCAATGATTCAGAAGGAACTGACTGCTAAACTAAAGGGAATCTCCATGAACGTTCCCCAACTCACACGGAAAATAATTTTGTGTTCCCATGTGGGTTTTCGCAAAAAAGGACAGTTTATTTCTGGTAAAGGCGGTCGGGGAGTAGGAATCTGAGGTTACATTGCGGGTCAGAAGTAATCCGGGGGTGCAGGGAAGTCAAATATTTCCAGAGAAGACAGAGCAGATTAGTCCATATTCACACTCATATCTTCTGTTTTTGTAACTCAAACAGATATTGCTGAAAACTCTCAGCACGTCTGGAAGGATCTTGGAAACATTTCGGGGTGAGTCACACTTTTTTCCCACATCAATCTCCCTCTGACTTTTTGCACCTTACTTTTTTTTACTGAGTCTGTTCTGTCTTCCAACCTGAAACTGAGCTTCTCCTTTAAAATTTACTCTCCAAGAATTTCCCCAGTCTCTAGAATTGTCCCTGACCTGCCCCATCTCTCACTTTGCCCAGTTTTGAGGAGATGTCATTGAACTCAACAATTAACTGTGTTTCTATTTCAATAGAAGTAAAACCAATGACTGCAGATGCTGGAAACCAGATTCTGGATTAGTGGTGCTGGACGACCACAGCAGTTCAGGCAGCATCCAAGGAGCAGCGAAATCGGCGTTTCGGGCAAAAGCCCTCCATCAGGAATAAAGGCAGTGAGCCTGAAGCGTGGAGAGATAAGCTAGAGGAGGGTGGGGGTGGGGAGAAAGTAGCATAGAGTACAATGGGTGAGTGGGGGAGGGGATGAAGGTGATAGGTCAGGGAGGAGAGGGTGGAGTGGATAAGTGGAAAAGGAGATGGGCAGGTAGGACAAGTCCGGACAAGTCATGGGGACAGTGCAAAGCTGGAAGTTTGGAAGTAGGGTAAGGTGAGGGAAGTGGAAATGAGGTTGAAGTGTTCCGAGGCGGAAGATGAGGCGTTCTTCCTCTGGTGGTGAGGGAGCGGCAGTGAAGGAGGCCCAGGACCTCCATGTCCTCGGCAGAGTGGGAGGGGGAGTTGAAATGTTGGGCCACGGGGCGGTGTGGTTGATTGGTGCGGGTGTCCCGGAGATGTTCCCTAAAGCGCTCTGCTAGGAGGCGCCCAGTCTCCCCAATGTAGAGGAGACCGCATCGGGAGCAACGGATACAATAAATGATATTAATGGATGCGGAAGTAAAACTTTGATGGATGTGGAAGGCTCCTTTAGGGCCTTGGGTAGAGGTGAGGGAGGAGGTGTGGGCGCAGGTTTTACAGTTCCTCCGGTGGCAGGGGAAGGTACCAGGATGGGAGGGTTGGTTGTAGGGGGGCATGGACCTGACCAGGTAGTCACGTAGGGAGCGGTCTTTGCGGAAGGCGGAAAGGGGTGGGGAGGGAAATATATCCCTGGTGGTGGGGTCTGTTTGGAGGTGGCGGAATTGTCGGCGGATAATTTGGTTTATGCGAAGGTTGGTAGGGTGGAAGGTGAGCACCAAGGGCGTTCTGTCCTTGTTACGGTTGGAGGAGTGGGGTCTGAGGGCGGAGGTGTGGGATATGGATGAGATGCGTTGGAGGGCATCTTTAAACACGTGGGAAGGGAAATTGTGGTCTCTAAAGAAGGAGGCGATCTGGTGTGTTCTGTGGTGGAACTGGTCCTCCTGGGAGCAGATTCGCAATGACAACGGCCTCCAAGCCCTCCATCTCTTCCTCTCCAGACGTCCCCAATGGTTCCCTTCCACCGACACTCTCATTCGCTGGGCCGAGCTGGTCCTCACCATTAACAATTTCTCCTTTGAATCCTCCCACTTCCTCAAGACCAAAGGGGTAGCCATGAGCACACGTATGGGCCCCAGCTATGCCTGTCTCTTTGTTGGCTATGTAGAGCAGTTGATCTTCCGTAATTACAACGGCACCACTCACCACCTCTTCCTCCGCTTCATTGATGATTGCATTGGCACAACATCGTGCTCCCGCGAGGAGGTTGAGCAATTCATCAACTTCACCAACACATTCCACCCTGACCTTAAATTTACCTGGACCATCTCTGACACCTCCCTCCCCTTCCTGGACCTCTCCATCTCCATTAATGACGACCGACTTGACACTGACATTTCTTACAAACCCACCGACTCCCACAGCTACCTGGATTACACCTCTTCCCACCCTACCTCTTCCAAATATGCCATCCCATATTCCCAATTCCTCCGCCTCTGCCGTATCCTCTTCTGCAAAGGCCGTTCCCTCCGTGACTATCTGGTCAGGTCCACGCCCCCCTACAACCCACCCTCCCATCCTGGCACCTTGCCCCTGCCACCGGAGGAACTGTAAAACCTGCGCCCACACCTCCTTCCTCACCTCTATCGAAGGCCCTAAATGAGCCTTCCACATCCATCAAAGTTTTATTTGCGCATCCACTTTTATCATTTATTGTATCCGTTGCTCCCGATGCGGTCTCCTCTACATTGGGGAGACTGGGCGCCTCCTAGCAGAGCGCTTTAGGGAACATCTCCAGGACACCCGCACCAATAAACCACACCGCCCCGTGACCCAACATTTCAACCTCCCGCTCCCATTCTGCCGAGAACATGGAGGTCCTGGGCCTCCTTCACCACAGTTCCCTCACCACCAGATGCCTGGAGGAAGAACGCCTCATCTTCCGCCTCGGAACACTTCAACCCCAGGGCATCAATGTGGATTTCAACAGTTTCCTCATTCCCCCTTCCCTCACCTCACCCTACTTCCAAACTTCCAGCTCTGCACTGCCCCCATGACTTGTCCGGACGTGTCCTACCTGCCTACCTCCTTTTCCACCTATCCACTCCACCCTCTCCTCCCTGACCTATCACCTTCATCCCCTTCCCAACTCACCCATTGTACTCTATCCTACTTTCTGCCCACCCCCACCTTCCTCTAGCTTATCTCTCCACACTTCAGACTCACTGCCTTTATTCCTGTTGAAGGGCTTTTGCCCGAAACGTCGATTTCGCTGCTCCTTGGATGCTTCCTGAACTGCTGTGCTCTTCCAGCACGACTAATCCAGAATCTGTTTCAATAGACACGAGTTGGCCAGAGAACGGAAGAGAACGCAGCACGGTTAGGCCTTTATGCTGATCTCGTTTACTCTGCCACTCGATCATGGCTGATTTGATTCTCAATTCCATTGTCCAGCTTTCTCCCTGTAGAATGTGATATTCCTTGATTTATAATCCAGTCTCATTCCCAGCGTGGTTCCGAAGCCGGCCTCTCCACATGTGCTAGCAGCTTGTTAAACCATCTCTGTGTGTAACCGAACTCGGTCTCAGTTCCGCACTGCCAATCCATTGTGAGCAAAGCAATCATTGCTGAAGGACAGCTCCATCGGGCCTGTTGCCTCACTGTGTTTCTGTAGGGGAGCAGTTATCGTATTCACCTCCCATGGGAAGAATTCGTGCTTCAAAAAGCCAGGCAGAAAGAATGATCGGCTTGTGTGCTAACATGGGTGGAGCTTATTGCTTACTCCTCTTGTCAGCTAATCTTACTTTGTTCGTACCCACTCATGTCTGCTGTTGACGTAAAAAGCCAGTTAATTCTTGTGCGAGAATTTGTCAGATATGCCTTCATCCTCATTCTAGAAACCAACCGTTCTTATGAATGTGTCTCTGTGTGTTTGTGGAGAGAGGGTTTCTTGTGTTTTGTGACAGATTTTTGTCAGTAATTCGGATGTTCTCATTTGTTATTTCAGCACCAATTATTTTAATAAATCTCTGAATTTACAGACACATTTGGCAGTCACACTGGGACCTAAATAAAATTGTCAATGTGCCTCCAGACTGATGTATAACTTGTTTGTTTCGCATCCTATCATTAACGTAGTGATGACCTACATCGTGCGTTATAAATATTGTGCCAGACCTATCTCCACCATGTGCCAGACCTTACCTGGGAGCCATGGCAGTGGCAGATATACTAGTCATTATTCTCGACCTCATATTGAAACACATTCGCTTTGTTTATTGGGAGCACTTTTATTCCCTGATGAACTCCATCCCCGTGCGTAATATCCACGCCATTGCGCTTTATGCAGCCACTGACTGTTCTGTCTGATTCACCATCAATTTCACCTTTGTTTGGTTTGTGGTCATTTGTTGCCAGAAGCTGAAAAGTTAAGTATAGCTGTCATAAAATGGTGGCTATGGTTCTGGGAACAGATACCATGCTGAGCGGCTTAAAGAACATTCCCTGGCATTTTATGCTCATAGCTCGGTATTGGCTGGGGAACTGACTCTGATTTTGTTTCCTCACAGGCGGTGTTCTATTCTACCGCGTCTGAGTCTCAATCAATTCCCTACATCAATGGGGACGCTCAGTCTGACACAGAAATGAGACAACGAGAAAGATCCATCATTGCACTGTTTGTGATCTTGTCCAATTTCATCCGTTATGGTCATCATTCATGGTGCATATGATATGGTTGTGGATACATGATTTATGAGCATTAATCTTTGTGTCTATGCGGCTTTGTGCTAACTTGGCTTCATGCAGCAGCTTCGCAGTTGCTTCACAAATACCTCGATTTATGCCGTCACCCAGACTATATTCAGACAGCAACTGAAGAATGTTCTGAAATACCCGTTTAACCAAAATCATAAATCAATAAAATTCACTCATTAATCAAACCATCTGGGTTTTCACATTTGAGTCCAATGTTTCAGCAATGCAGCAACCTGTCGCTATTGTAACGGGCAGAGGTCGTGTTGGTTTGTCCATCCTTATCCCACAGGGGGTCACAAGACACATTTCAATGTTTCCCTCAACCCAGTGGCCAGTGAGTAAACTTATCATCCCACAGATTATCTACCACCTCAATTTGTAAACAGTAAAAATGTACATTCAAATAGTGTCAAGCACATGGTAAAAGATGCTGTTTGTTGCTTCTGTTAAATAAGCTGAGCTAGAGATAGACCGACTCAGCCTCAAGATGTGGTCCTCAGAGACGGGATTGTGTCCAGGCCTGTACTCAGGAGTTAGGTTTAAGTCACTCTGTGCTTGCTTTCATCTCTGAGTTCTCCCACTTCGACCTTCCCTCGGCGAAACTCACCTCCCTATTACATTACCTGGATCTCCTCTCAATCCCGACTGTCCGTCTCAACCTCTCCCTTCTGTCTCGATCCGCCTCGTCCCATCCTCCCCCTCAATCCGTCTCTCGAATTCTGTCCCCATTTCTCCCACTCTTTCACCTCATTTCCTTCCACTTCTCTCCGAACAGTCATTCTTTCTCCCACTCTTTGCCTCTCACTCTATTCCTTCCTCTCGCTCTCTCTCTTTCCACACTCTCTTCCCCCCGGTTGCTCCATCCCTCCCTCCTTTCTAACTTTCTCCCGTTGGAGCCTGTCCAAACTCCTCCCGCCAGAACGAGAGGGAAGGGGCAGCGGTCTGATAGAAACGAAGGGATGGATGGCGAAGAGATAAAGAGAGTTAGGGAGAGGGAGAGAGAGAGAGAGATAGACAGACAAGGGAGGTGGGAGGGATGAAGAAAGAGAGAGAGAGAGGCAGATAGAGTCAGACAAAAGGAGAGGGCGACAAACAGAGAAAGAAACTAACAGTGGGAGAGCTAGTCAGGGAGAGAGAGAGTCAGGAAGAGGGAGAGAGAGAGAAACCCACTGTCAGACAGAGTGAGAGCTAGAGAGCTCAGACTGAGGGAGACAGGGATAGAGACAGACAGAGAGACAGAGGAAGAGCTTGTCAATCAGCGTGAGAGGGAGAGAGAGTAAATGGCAAAGACGGAGAGAAAGAGAGTCAGGGACACAAAGGGAAAGGAAGAGAAACAGAGTCTGACTGAGGGAGATCCAGAGAGAGGGCCAGAGATAAAGAAAGAGAGAGAGTCAGAGGCGGAGACAGACAGCGAGAAAGAGTCAGACAGATGTTATGGAGGTGAGAGAAAGGGAGAGGAAGAGAACTAGAGAGTTAGAAAGTCAGGGAAAACGAGAAAGAAAGAGAGAGAGTCAGGAAGAGATACTGAAAGAGAGTCAAGCAGAGGGAGAGGTAGAGAGTAAGTCAGGAAAGGAGACGGTGAGCCAATGTCAGGGAGAGAAGTAGCGAAAGTGTGAGAGAGTCAGGTAGAAGGAGAGGAAAAGAGAGAGGAACATTGAGGCAGAGTCAGGGAGAGAGAGAGAGAGTCGGGAGGCGGACAGAGAGCTATAGAGAAAACGGGAGAGAGTGTCAGAGCGAGAGAGGGAAGGGGGAGTAAAAGAGAGCTAGAAAGGGAGTCAAAGAGAATGAGAAGTAGAAAGAGAGGGAGAGCGCGTCTGACAGAAGGAGCGGGTGAGAGATGAAGAGAGAGATAGAGACAGACGGAGTGAGAGTGGCAAACGGAGGATAGAGATGGAGAGACAGAGTCAAGGAGTGTGCGATACAGAGATAAAGAGAGTCAGACAGATGGAGATACAGACAGCGATGGAGAGAGCGTCGGTCAGAGGGAGAGGGAGAAAGAGAGAGTTAGACACAGGGAGAGGTGGAGATAGCGTCTGACTGAGGCAGCGCGCGAGAAGCAGTGGGAGAGAGAGAGAGGGAGACAGAAAGAGAGAGAGATACAGAGTCAGAAAATGGGAGATAGAGAGACAGAGAGTCAGGGAGAGGGGAGAGGCAGGAAGAGAGCCACAAAGAGAGAGCATCAGATAGAATGAGAGGGAGGCAGAGTGATTCAGAAACAGGGAGAGCGAGAGATGAAGATAGTCAGGGAGTGGGAAATAGAGAGAGTCAGACAGAGGAAGACAAGAGTGTATGCCCGACTAAGGGAGAGGGCAAGCGACAGAGTCAGATAGACGTAGAGGGAGAGAGTGAGAGAGTTAGAAAGAATGAGACTAAAGGAGGGAGAGAATCTAACGGGGAGGGAAGAATGCGGTGTGGAGAGACAGACACAAAGAGCGAGGAAGGGAGTGAGAGACACTGAGAAAGATAGATCGATCAACGGATGGAGAGAGAGTGGTTGGGTGCAGACAGGGAGAGTGGAATGGGGGACCGAGAGAGAGTGAGTGAGAATGGAAGGGGGGGTGGTAAAGATCGTGGGGGGAGAGAGAGACTGTGGAATGGTGGTGGAGAGAGAGTGAACGAGAGCAGATAGAAACTGGGAGGGGCGAGAGAGAGTGCTGGAAGAGGGAGACTTGGGGGGGAAGAGAGAGAAGGGGAGAGAGTTGGAGCGTGGAGAGAGACAAAGTGGGATCGAGGGTGAGTGCGAGAGCATGGTGGGGAAGATAGAGAAATGGATAGGAGTGAGAGAATATGGCCTGGAAGAGAGAGCAACTGGGAGAAGGAAGAGAGAGTGGTTTGGAGCAAAGGGCTGTAAGAGGTGGATGGCGGGAGAGACTGGGAGAGGGAAGAGAAGTGGAGGAAGTGAGAGGGGAGAGAGAGTGTACGTGAGAAGGGAGAGTGTGTAAATGTGAAGACAGAAAGATTGAGTGGGGGAGGGGAGGGACAGAGAAAGTTGGGTAAAGGGTAGCGTGAGGATATAGAGAGAGGGAGGGAGGAGTGAGGGACAGGATGCGGTGTGGACGAAAGAGAGAATGGGGCAAGAGAGACAGATGGAGAGTGTGAATGAGAAATAGAGAGAGTGAGGGAGAGAGTGGGGAGGGAGAGAGAGTGGTGGGTTAGAGAGAGGGGTAAAGAGTGAGAGTGGGAAGAGAGAGAGAGTTGAGTGTAGAGTGATGTGAAAGCATAGGAGGGGAGAAACATTCAGAGAGTGGGAGAGAGAGAGTCAGAGGGACATGGAGGAAAATAAAGAGTCAGATAGAGGGAGGGTCGGACTAAGGGAAGGAGAGACAGATAGGGAGAAGGGGAAGGGACAGAGAAAGAGTAGGAAAGTCAGACAGAGGGATGGATCGAGAGAGAGAGGAATCGTGTGGCGTGAGTGAGAAAGTGATATGGAAGATCGTGAGAGAGACAGAGACAAAAAAAGTTGAATAGAGAGAATGGGGAGTAGGCGGAGTGTCGAGAGGCAGAAAGAGAGAGTGTGGCAAGGAGCAGGGACGACAGAGAGAGGGGAAGAGGGAGTGTGGAACTGTGGAGGAGAGAGCATGGGAGGGACGATAGAATCTGGGATGTGCAAGAGATAGAGTGGAAGGGGGAGAGAGTGTGTGAAGAGTAAGAGCAGGAGGGGAGAGAATGAGAGCCTTGAGAGCAGGAGGGAAAGAGAGTTTGAAGAAAGATAGAGTGGGGAAGAGAGCGAAAGGAAAGTGAAAGAGAGACAGTAGGTTCAGCGTGAGAGACAGAGTGGAATGGGGGAGAAAAAGAGAGTGGAAGAGGATGAGAGAGTGCGAACAAGGGCGGGGAAAGATAGCAAATGGGAGGGAAGAGACAGTGAGGAGAGGAACAGCAGGAGGTAAGAAAGATTCGGTGGGAGAGAAAGAGTGAGAATGGGAGGGGAAGATAGAGAATCGAATAGTGGGAAGGTCTGTTTCTTGCCCTGGCTGTAGCTGATGCCGTTGGTGTGCTGGTATTGCATCATTGCATCATTTCCACTTCCAGTCGGGGGAGCGGTGCTTGTTGAGGAAAATCGTGCAAACCAAGGATAGGCGAAGAGAATGGATATTGTGTAACAGACAGAAATTTGGGGAGTGTAAGATATCCTTAGTGTTCGGGTCTTGTTGGAGTTTGTGTCAGTGTTAAAGACTAATGCATTGGTCGCAGAGACTGATGGGTTGGGAAGCGACGAATGGGGAGACGTTGTCTTTATTGCATTTTATGTGGCGCGGTTTATTACAGTGGGGCATGTTGGAGGTGGTGTGATGGAGGGCTGGCTTGATGATAGTGAAGGAGATCAACTTGTTTCAAATAGGTGGACATCGCTCCCTATCTCGACTCCATCAGCCTCAGGCGACTGACTGTGTGGAGTTTGCACGTTCTCCCCGTGTCTGCGTGGGTTTCCTCCGGGTGCTCCGGTTTCCTCCCACAGTCCAAAGATGTGCAGGTTAGGTGAATTGGCCATGCTAAATTGCCCGTAGTGTTAGATGAGGGGGTAAATGTAGGGGAATGGGTCTGGGTGGGTTACGCTTCGGCGGGTCGGTGTGGACTTGTTGGGCCGAAGGGCCTGTTTCCACACTGTAAGTAATCTAATCTAATCTAATCTTTTCCACTTAAGTAAGCAATTCTCACATGCATCTGCGACATCAAACACGCCCTCCATTTCTTCAGTAACTTCCAATGTCCTCCCACGCAGTGCTTTATTTTCACTGAGGACGTGCAGTCCCTTTACACGTCCATGCCCAACAAGAATGGCATTCAAGTCGTCAGCTTCTTCATCTCCAACACAGTTATCCAGTCGACCTCTGGCAGAACCCTCCACCACCTCGCTGAACTATTTGTCAATCTGAAAGCTTTTCCCTTAGCTTCTCCTACTTTCTGGAAACTCAGGATTTAGTCTTCGGCACCCGGATGGGCCCCAGCTATGCTTGCCTCTTTGTCCCCTAGATCGATGAGTGCTCCTTCAGTACTTACAGAAACACTGTGCCCCAACACCTGCACCGTTACGTCAATGTCTGCATCGGTGCAGCGTCCAGCACCCAAGCGGACCTGCGCAGTTCATCGAATTCAGACACAGCTTCCACCTCAGACTCAACGTCATTTGGTCCATCTTGGAAATATCTGTACCATTCTTGTCGTCTTCCCTTCCTTCTCTGGCGACTGTCTCCACGCAGACGTCCACGACAAACCCATAGACTCTCACAACTTCCTACAGTCCACTTCCTCCCGCACAATAACTTGCAAGAACTTAATACCCTTCTCCCAATTCCTCCGCCTCGCCTTCCCTTATCTGGTCGGATGAGGAGAGTTTCACTCCCAAGTATCCCAGACATTCACTTATTTTGATAAACGTGCCTTCCCTCTCTACTCCAGACAGCGCTCCTCCGCACTGCCTCTGTGAGCCAGTGCACTGTTCTGAACCCCACCCTAATGCAATATGACATAGTCAACCTTGTCCTCGCCTACCACCGCATCAGTCGCTGCATCCAACGCATCATCCTCAAAAATCTCTGCCAACTCTAACGAGACACCACCAAGACCGCCTTCCCCTCTACACCTCTCTCAGACTTCTGCATAGACCGTTCAGTTCACCAAAACTTGATTTGGGCCAGTCTCCCCACCGACCTTCCAAAATCGTCAGTTACGTTCCGCTGCAATAAGAAAAGATGCAAAACCTGCCAGCACACCTCTCCTCATAACTCCATCCAGTGCTCCAAACAGATCTTCCATGTGAGACAGAGATTCATCTGCCTCTCCTCCAACGAGTTTACTGCATCAAATGCTCCCGATGTGGGACTTTTTGACATCTGGGACACCAAATGTAAACTTATGGAATGGTTCAACGAGCATCAAAAGCATTCCCGCAGGGGCCGACTGGACCTCCCAGTCACCCCCATTTTAATTCTACTTCCCACGCCCTTTCTGACATGACCATATTTGATCTCCTCCACTGCCAAACAAAACTCCAACGGCGAATTGGAGGAAGAACAACTCATCTTCTTCTTGGCAGCCTGCAGCACAGAGGACTCTACATCAAGTCCCCAATTTCAAACTACCTTCTCTCACAGTCCCTCTCCCTCCTTTTCATTCTTCTTATCTACCAACTCGATCCATTCCTCTCATTGACCAACTTGTTCATACCATCTATCTGTCTTTGCCTATTTCCACCTCACGACCCTGACCCTGCTACTCCGTTTAGCATAGCTCCCATCGCACCTATCCACCGTTGCGTAGAAGGGTTACACCCGAAACGTGGAATTCTCTACCTCAGATGCTGCCTGGATTGCTGTGTTCTTCCAGCATCTTGCTTGTCTACCTTTGAGTCCAACATCTGCATTTATTGGTTCTTGTCATGGATGCTGTCAAGCTTGTTGAGTGTTGTTGGAGCGGCACCAATTCAGGCAAGTGGAAAGTGTTCCATCACCCTCTCACTTGTGTATGGTGGACAGCCTAAAGGAAATAGGAGAAGATTTATTTGCAGTGCGTTACTAAGTTTTTGACCTGCACGTGAAACTAAGTTTTTGACCTGCATTTATTTGATGAGTTCAGCTCAGTTTCTGCTCATTAATATGTCCTCCGATGTTGTTAGTAATCAATTTAATGATTGCACTGTTGTTAAATATGAAATTGCCCGAGTCTCTCTCAACGGAGATGGTTATTGCTCGCACCATTTCTGGTGCAAATGTCACTTGATACTTGTCAGCGCAAGCGTGGCTGGCTTCCACGTCTTGCTACATTTGAATCTGGACTGATTTGTGATCTGTGAAGTTGAGAATAGCTGTTCACCCATAATGGCACATCACATCTGAACGTTAGAAGGAGGGACCTTGCAGATTGAGATTTTTTGTATTTACCTGCTGCTTTTGCTCATCGAGATGGGTTGGAAAGTGCTGCCCCATAAGCCTTCGTGAATTTCAGAAGCGTTTCTTTAAAATGCAGAACACTGTATGCAAGAAGCACAGGAGGTGAATTTGATGGATGTTTGTGGATGTAACAGAAATCAAGTGGGCTGTTCTTGACCTAGATACTTTCTGGAGGCTATTGCACCACACACCTGATATCCGTCTCATAGATCGTGGTCAGACTTTGAAGAATCAGGAGATGGATCCACTGGTGGATTCCGAGCTCGTCCAATGCAGTTTCTGTCCAATTTTAATTCCCACAGGATGCTGACAGAAACCTGTTGGACATGCAGTGATGGTAACCCCACAGAATATTAAGTGTGTGGAGGTGGTTTGATTCTTCATTTGCCTGCCTTTTGTCTAACTTCACTCTTATTTGTCACTTGTTGCACCCAGCCTGGATATTTTCCAGGTTTTGTCGCATTTGAAACTGAACTGTTTCCATTTCCAGTGCGAGCAGCAGCGAAGGTAAGACCGTTTGGTTTTAAAAGTGCTTACCGGTAGCGGGCAGCGGTGTTTTTTTTTTCTTTCACTCTCTCTTCACAGAAAGAGCGGGAGCACCAGGGGGAAGTGACGACGACCAGAGGGGCAGCCGGGAAGGAAAGCGGTGAGTATTTATACTCACCCTTCGAAGCCGTCGGTCATTTCCAGTGCGAGCAGCAGCGAAGGTAAGACCGTTTGGTTTTAAAAGTGCTTACCGGTAGCGGGCAGCGGTGTTTTTTTTTTCTTTCACTCTCTCTTCACAGAAAGAGCGGGAGCACCAGGGGGAAGTGACGACGACCAGAGGGGCAGCCGGGAAGGAAGGCGGTGAGTATTTATACTCACCCTTCGAAGCCGTCGGTCATTTCCAGTGCGAGCAGCAGCGAAGGTAAGACCGTTTGGTTTTAAAAGTGCTTACCGGTAGCGGGCAGCGGTGTTTTTTTTTTCTTTCACTCTCTCTTCACAGAAAGAGCGGGAGCACCAGGGGGAAGTGACGACGACCAGAGGGGCAGCCGGGAAGGAAGGCGGTGAGTATTTATACTCACCCTTCGAAGCCGTCGGTCATTTCCAGTGCGAGCAGCAGCGAAGGTAAGACCGTTTGGTTTTAAAAGTGCTTACCGGTAGCGGGCAGCGGTGTTTTTTTTTTCTTTCACTCTCTCTTCACAGAAAGAGCGGGAGCACCAGGGGGAAGTGACGACGACCAGAGGGGCAGCCGAGACCCGGAAGCAGTAGTGTAAGCTTACCTGGGTAGGTTTTTTCCCCCTTTAAAAGCGCGAAGGAGAGGAACCCGAGGCACTACACGGGTAGTGCCTCCCACCCGCCCTCCTCCTCTAACCTAATAATAACACCTGTTGTGGTAAGTAGGTAAGTGCTGAATTTTGCTTGTTGTATTCTTTAGACCCAGTTTTTTTTTAAAATAAAAGTTAGCTTTAGAGGGATGGCAGTGAAGGCAGTGCAATGTTCCTCCTGCAACATGTATGAGGTGAGGGATGCCATCGACGTCCCTGCCGATTACACTTGCAGGAAGTGCACCCATCTCCAGCTCCTCCAAGACCGTGTTAGGGAACTGGAGCTGGAGTTGGATGAACTTCGGATCATTCGGGAGGCAGAGGGGGTCATAGATCAGAGTTATAGGGAAGTAGTAACTCCAAAGATGACAGATAGATGGGTGACAGTGAGGGGGACTGGGAGGAAGCAGCCAGTGCAGGGACCCCCTGCGGCCGTTCCCCTCAAGAACAAGTATACCGTTTTGGATACTTGTGGGGGGGACGACTTACCAGAGGTAAGTAACGGGGCTCAGGTCTCTGGCACGGAGCCTGTCCCCGTTACTCAGAAGGGAAGGGTGAAGAAGAGCAGAGCAGTAGTAATTGGGGACTCGATAGTTAGGGGCACAGATAGGCGGTTTTGTGGGAACGAGAGAGACTCACGTTTGGTATGTTGCCTCCCAGGTGCAAGGGTACGTGATGTCTCTGATCGTGTTTTCCGGGTCCTGGAGGGGGAGGGGGAGCAGCCCGAAGTCGTGGTCCATATTGGCACCAACGACATAGGTAGGAGGAGGGCCGAGGATGTTAGACAGGCTTTCAGGGAGCTAGGTTGGAAGCTCATAGTTAGAACGAACAGAGTTGTTGTCTCTGGTTTGTTACCCGTGCCACGTGATCGAGAGTCGAGGAATAGGGAAAGAGAACACTTAAATGCGTGGCTACAGGGATGGTGCAGGAGGGAGGGATTCCGGTTTTTGGATAACTGGGGTTCTTTCTGGGGACGGTGGGACCTCTATAAACAGGATGGTCTACACCTGAACCTGAGGGGCACCAGTATCCTTGGGGGGAGGTTTGCTAGTGCTCTTGGGGGGGGGGGGGTTTAAACTAACTCTGCAGGGGCATGGGAACCCAGATTGCAGCTTCAGGGTGCAGGGCCTGGAGTGTAGGGAGGTTAGGAACATGGCATCAATTTCAAAGGAGGGTGCCTGTAAACAGGAAAGTGGCTTGAAGTGTGTATACTTCAATGCAAGAAGTATACGAAATAAGGTAGGTGAACTTGCAGCGTGGGTTGGTACCTGGGACTTCGATGTTGTGGCTATTACGGAGACATGGCTAAAACAGGGACAGGATTGGCTGTTGCAGGTTCCTGGATTTAAATGTTTTAGTAGGGTCAGAGGTGGGGGTAAAAGAGGGGGAGGTGTGGCATTGCTTGTCAAAGATAGTATTACAGTGGTGGAAAGGACGATGGATGAGGACTTGCCATCTGAGGTAGTTTGGGCTGAGGTTAGGAATAGGAAAGGTGAGGTCACCCTGTTAGTAGTCTTTTACAGGCCTCCTAATAGTCCTAGAATCATTGAAGAAAGGATAGGGAAGGTGATTCAGGAGATGGGTGACAGTAATAGGGTGGTTGTTATGGGGGACTTTAACTTTCCTGATATTGATTGGGAAAGCTATAGCTCAAGTTCGTTAGATGGGTCAGTGTTTGTTCAATGTGTGCAGGAGAGTTTCCTGACACAACATGTAGACAGGCCAACAAGAGGTGAGGCCATACTGGATTTGGTTCTGGGTAACGAACCAGGCCAGGTGTTAGAATTAAAGGTAGGTGAGCACTTTGGGGATAGTGACCATAATTCGGTGATTTTTACTCTCGTGATGGAGAGGGATAAGTGTGTACTACAGGGCAAGAGTTATAGCTGGGGTCAGGGAAATTATGATGCGGTGAGGCATGACTTAGGATGTGTCGCTTGGAAAAGTAGACTCCAAGGCAAGAGTGTAAATGATATGTGGAGCTTGTTCAAGGAGCAACTATTGAGTGTCCTTGATAGTTATGTACCTGTCAGGCAGGGAGGAAAGGGTCGTGCGAGGGAGCCGTGGTTTAATAAGGAATTGGAATCCCTTGTTAAATGGAAGAGGACGGCCTATCTCAAGATGAGACGTGAAGGTTCAATTGGGGCGATTGAGAGTTATAGGGTAGCCAGGAAGGACCTGAAGAGAGAGCTAAGAGCAGCAAGGAGGGGACATGAAAGGTCCCTAGTCGGTAGGATTAGGGAAAACCCTAAGGCTTTCTATAGGTATGTTAGGAATAAAAGAATGACTAGGGTAGGAATAGGTCCAGTCAAGGATAGTAGTGGGAAGTTACGTGTGGAGGCGGAAGAGATTGGGGAGACACTGAATGAATACTTTTCTTCAGTATTTACTCAGGAACAGGGCATTGTCGTCGATGTGAATACTGAGACACAAATAAGTAGAATGGATGGCTTTGAGATATGTAGAGAAGAGGTGTTGGAAATCCTGGAAAAGGTGAAAATAGATAAGTCCCCTGGGCCTGATGGCATTTATCCTAGGATTCTCTGGGAAGCAAGGGAGGAGATTGCAGAGCCATTGGCCTTGATTTTTATGTCCTCTTTGTCTACAGGAGTAGTGCCAGAAGACTGGAGGATAGCAAATGTGGTTCCCTTGTTCAAAAAGGGGAGTAGGGATAACCCTAGTAACTATAGGCCGGTGAGTCTCACTTCTGTTGTGGGCAAAGTCTTAGAGAGAATTGTAAGGGATAGGATTTATGCACATCTGGATAGGAATAATTTGATCAAGGATAGTCAGCATGGTTTTGTGAAGGGCAGGTCGTGCCTCACAAACCTTATTGAATTCTTTGAAAAGGTGACGAAGGAGGTTGATGAGGGGAAAGCGGTAGATGTGGTATATATGGATTTTAGTAAGGCGTTTGATCAGGTTCCCCATGGTAGGCTACTGCAGAAAATACGGAGATATGGCATTGAGGGTGAGTTGGAGGTTTGGATTAGAAATTGGCTGGATGGAAGAAGACAGAGGGTAGTAGTTGATGGCAAAGTTTCTTCATGGAGTGCCGTCACTAGCGGTGTTCCGCAAGGATCTGTTTTGGGACCATTGCTGTTTGTCATTTTTATAAATGACCTGGAAGAGGGGTTAGAAGGTTGGGTGAGCAAGTTTGCGGATGATACGAAAGTCGGAGGAGTTGTTGACAGTGAGGAAGGATGTGGCAGGTTACAGCAGGATATAGAGAAGCTGCAGAGCTGGGCAGAAAGGTGGCAAATGGAATTCAATGTAGCTAAGTGTGAGGTGATTCACTTTGGGAAGAATAACAAAAAGATGGGGTCCTGGGCTAATGGTCGGAGACTTGGTAGTGTGGATGAGCAGAGGGATCTTGGTGTCCATGTACACAGATCTCTGAAAGTTGCCACCCAGGTAAATAGTGCGGTGAGGAAGGCATATGGCGTACTGGCTTTTATTGGTAGAGGAATTGAGTTCCGGAGTCCTGAGGTCATGATGCAGTTGTATAAGACTCTGGTGCGGCCGCATCTGGAATATTGTGTGCAGTTTTGGTCGCCATACTATAGGAAGGATGTGGAGGCACTGGAACGGGTGCAGAGGAGGTTTACCAGGATGTTGCCTGGTATGGAAGGAAGATCGTATGAGGAAAGACTGAGACACTTGGGGCTGTTTTCACTAGAGAAAAGAAGGTTTAGAGGTGACTTGATTGAGGTGTACAAGATGATTAGGGGGTTAGATACGGTTGACAGTGTGAACCTTTTCCCGCGTATGGAGTCGGGTATTACAAGGGGGCATAGCTTTAAATTAAGGGGGGGGTAGATATAGGACTGAAGTTAGGGCTAGGTTCTTCACTCAGCGAGTCGTAAGTTCATGGAATGCCCTGCCAGTAGCAGTGGTGGACTCTCCCTCTTTATGGGCATTTAAGCGGGCATTGGATAGGTATATGGAGGATAGTGGGTTAGTATAGGTTAGGTGGGCTTGGATCGGCGCAACATCGAGGGCCAAAGGGCCTGTACTGCGCTGTATTCTTCTATGTTCTATGTTCTATGTTCTATCTAAGGATTCTCATAATCAGATAACATTCCCACGTCTGACTTTATGATGGAAGGAAGAGTACTGAGCATTTGAAGGTGGTTGAGCCTCGGATACTCTTTCTCCTGAGGAATGGCTGCAGAGATGCAGAGGATTATGAATTACAGACACTAACAACAAGCGTTTCTTTTATTTTGCGAATGTTTGCTCCAACTAACAGGCATTTTAGCCAGATTCTGATTAACTCTAATTTTACACAAGCTCCTATTGCCACAGTCTCGCAAATGGAGCCATATTGTTAAATGTAATTACTATCCTTTCCATTTGAGAATTCCACTCTTTTGAACTGAGAATGTAATGAGGTCAGATGAGTGACCTTTTCTGAACACGAATTGAACGTCACTGAGCAGGTTATTGTCGATTGATCACATTATCGTTCACACCTTACTTCATCTTTTTATGGTCGACTGTTCACTGAGTAGTCGCTGACTAACTGCAAGGACTTTGCCCTGCTCTATGTGTACAGGACATGTTTGGATAATTGACTACATTGTTGGCAGATGTCACTACTCTTGCTGTACTGGAACAACTTGGCTAAGGATGTAGCTAATTCTAGATTTAGATGTTGGGAGGACACACGGGCATTACAGTTTTCAGTGTTTTCAGCCATTTATGGATATCGCGTGGAGGAAATCGAATCGTATAAAATTGTCACCTGTGATGCGCATGTTACGATCTAGGGCAAACCCCACAAAATGTTTTTAAGCAGGTAGCCCAGATCGTAACTTTGATATTTGTTTAGCTCGGTGTATAGTGGATATTCCCACTGTAATTTAGTTGTATCGTCTACTTTGTTTTAAACAATCAAGATTTACTCACAGAATTACGGAATTAAAACAAGGAACAGAAAGCAATATAACGCCTAACTTATCCTATCCAAAACCTGCTTAGTTTTCCTGTTCAGAAAATGCATGCAAATTTCCCAATCAACAAACTCCTTAAAAACAGAGTAAAAATGAAACAGAGGCTTATCAGTCGAAGTTAAAATGGCGGAAGGAGAGAGTGAATTTCCAGTCTCAACTGTGACTGACTACAATAGCCTTTCTTTACACACAGAACTGCTAAACCGCCCCAAACTCTCAGCTGCCAGGACTGGCCACTCCCCTTTCAGTATACGAACTATTGCTAAAACATAAAAATCTTTGGCTTGTGGTTTCATCTATTAAAGGGTAAATAACAAGAGGCCCAATGCACCATTCATCCCCGCACGAAATCAGCCGTTTCAGAGTCAGGGCTATCAGGACCCGTCTGAAAAAAAAAGTCAAGGGCATAGTAACCTTGTAACAGAACCAGTATTGTGACACCTCCCCCTTTAAAAAACTGAACTATCAATTTCCAAAGGTGGCTTCATTTTTTAAACATCTTTAATAATTGTTTGTACTCTAAAACACGCATATACATTACACGGACGATACACATGCAAACATGCACAACTGCATTCGGTTTCAGTCTGTCGTCCTCGCATCACCGAACGCCTCTTTGTCACATTTGAGTCTTGGCAATGCATCGAGAATCATGGTTTTGCGACCTGCAACATGTACAATCCTCAAACTAAATGTCTTTAATAACAAATTCCAACGAAACAGACTGGCATTTTTTTCCTTTAATTTCTCTACACATTTCAGTGGCTTATGATCAGTGTGTACGGTGGTATGAGATGCGTTACAGATAACATAAATACTGAAATCTTGTAGTGTCAACACCAAGCTTAAAGTCGCTTTCTCAAAGGTCGAACATGTCTACGATAAACATTCAATATCCTAAAGACTTCCCCAGTAGATCTGTCTTACTTGTCGTCGTCTTCCGACAGGAGGCACTGCACTGACTGCCACATCACTGGCATTAATAGACACCTCGAAATGCTTTGTGTAATCAGTTGTGGTTAATATCGGGGCCCTGGTTTATACAGTCTTCAGGCTGTCAAACGCCTTTTCACAGTCCGCTATCCACTGAAACGTCTTGTCTTTTATCTGTAATTCAGTGAATGTAACCGCCGCACTGCTAAATGTCTGCACAAACATAGAATCCACTCAATCCCAGGAACCGTAGTACGGGTCTTTTTGTTGAGGGTGTGGGAAATTCCCCAAATACTTTCGTTTTTGCATCCCGTAGAGCCATTTTCCCATGTCCAAAAACTGTGTCTCAGAAAGGTGATTTGAGCTTTGAAAAATTCACTTCTAAAATGGTTTTCCCACCAAGCCTGCCTCCCGGAGTCGAGCAATGAAGTCCAATAGATGCTACAACTGTTCCTTTCATTAGTGACAAAAAATCACCATGTCATCAAAGTACAGGACACTGTTGGCTAATCCAGTAATGATCTTACTCGTTTCTCTCTGAAATGTGGCTGAATAATTTTTCATTCCAAATAGATTGCCTTTGAAATGATACCTTCCATTTGGCGTTAAGAAAGCATAAATTGTTTTTGCTCACTAACAAAGGACACTGCCAGTAGCCTGTGAGCAAGGCCAACTTAGAAATGTAAGTTTCTTGTCCAAAAACGTCAACATATTTTTCCAAACGCGGATTTGTGCATGCATCAGTCTTTGTAACTTCATTGAATTTGCGATAGTCCTCACATAATCGTTGGTTACCATCTGGCTTTGGGACCATGACAATGGGTGAGCTCCAGTAACTGTAACTAATTTCTAATATGCTAACTTGCAGCATCCATTCTATCTCCTTCCGAACTTTTGCCAAATTTAGCGGGTTATGCCAATAAGGATGTTGCTTAATTGGAGCATCATCATGTGATATTAGTAATTCTTCCAGGTCATTTCGTGTTTTCTCAGGAAGATAACCCATTTGTTTATCCAATTTTTTGAAATCTTCGACATTGTAGAATTTAATTTGAGGAATGTACAATTCAGAATTCTATGAACTTGGTTCTGGCTTCTGTGCTGTGATCATTAATAACTTCTCCTCTTGCTTTCCTTCCCCGTCGAAATACCTTTTACAGCATGTTCATACTCTGTGAGAAGTCTTCCTGTCTGTAGTCCTTATCTAGTAGGTCAACTCACTCAATTGTCTTTCGATTTGATCAGGTCCACTAAACCGTGATTTTGAACTTTCACCTATTACTGGAAGTAACCGTATCCCTGATCGCAAAATCGTGATTTTTTTAAAATTTCGTATCCGCTTCTGTTTTCATTGCATGGCGTGATACTTTTAAATGCTGACTAGCGAACTCCCCAGCTCTATTCAATCTTTCTCTAAATTTTGACACATAAGTAAAAATGCGTGGTCTCTGAATTCTGATTTACTACTTTATGCTCAATCAATATCAATTGTCCTCTCACTTCATGCTCAAAAAATAATTCAAATCGACAGAATTTGGTCGATTCGTTTGATGCATCTCTGATCACAAAAAAACAGAATCCCAATCATTTGGATAATGCTGACTATAAGATCCTAAGATGTCCTTTCATTTTTGATGCCATCTTTCGAGCGCTTCCTCCGACTCTGGGTAGTACACAATGGATTTCAATTATTTTATGCCCAAGCTGTCCTTAGCTTTCTTGAATACTTTGGAAGTGAAGATGGAGCCTTGGTCTGACTAGATCTCTACTCGTAGTCGGGATCCAGCGAACAAAATTGGAAGATTTTCCCAACAATCCTTTCATCTGTGATATTGCTTAATGGAATAGCCTCGGGAAATCTCGTCGATACATCCATTAGTGTTTGCAAATACTTATTCTCAATCTTTGTTTCAGGTAAAGGAACGACACAATCATTGAAGACTCTTGTAAAAAGTGCCCTAAATGCTAGAACATGTATTAAAAGTGCAGGTTCTATTACCGCCTGTGGTTTCCTAACATGTATGACATATTTGGAAAATTCAACTGCATCCTTGTGTAGTCCAGGTCAGTAAAAATGGATTTGTACTTTAGCGTGTATTTTCCTCACTCCTAAATGACCTCAAAGTGGTCGATCATGAGCCACTCGCAACACGTTCATTCTTTACCCCACTGGCAATACACAGTGATGAATTTCTGCCCAGTAGACGTCTGCTTGAATATGTCACTTTCGCCATTTCCTCATTAAGACATCATTTTTCAAGTAAAATCTCACAAGAATGCATTCGAACTCTTTCTCTGTATATGCCTTTTGATAAAATTGGTGTAAATTATCAACTTTCTGTTGCACCTCAATGCGTTTTCAAAGGAAAAAGGTATTTGCATGCTTCGCTTTCTGTTCCTGTTCTGTACCTCTGAACTGATCAAAAAATCTCTGCTAAGCTACTTCAGCTACCTTACCTGTGCCCTTTGATCCAATCTCTTTCAACTTGGGGACTGTGTGATCTGGTCAATACACAACCAGGGAAGATTCATGCAGAGGTATCCTTCATTATTTAAGCTTCCTGCGTCTCCACTGACTTTCCAACAAGAGTTGGCAGCACGCCTACCGGTGAACCCCTGTGTTATTCACAGCGACAAAATGTATTCCTGGAGCTGAGAGGTTGTCCAGTCTTCCTACCACACAAAGTCTCCACACTTTTCTCGAAACTCTAGTCTGACTTTACAGAATTGAGCGCTTATTGTCTCAACATTAATTCCCGTTACCAATACCTATTGTGGCAATCTTCCTTCAGAAGAACATATCTCCTCATCATTCAGCATCACAGAATGCGAGGATCCTATGTCTCTTAATATTGTCAACTCTTTATCTACTCCCCATGGCCTATGTGAATAAACTTTACCTTTGTAGGTATATTTTTAGCAGGTCTAGTTCGTCCTGTTTAATCAAGCTCTGATCAGCTTGTGCACGCTGATGAATCTTTCCAAGTTCCTCTCTGTTTTCTGTTACCATGCCAAGTAGCATCCATGTCCCAGAGAAAGTATTTTCCGGTTAGAGTGAAAGGAAAGGCTGGTAGGTACAGGAAATGCTGGACTACTAACGATATTGATGTCTTGTTTGAGAAAAAGAAGGAAGCATATGTCTGGTATGCAATTGATAATGGCAGAACGGTGTATAAGGACTTCAGTATGGCACTCGACAACTTTTCCCATGGGAGACTTGTTAGCAAGTTTAGATCTCATGGAATACAACGAGAAATAGACATTTGGATACAGAACTGGCTCAAAGAAAGAACACAGAGGGTAGTGGTGGAGGGTTATTTTTCCGACTGGAGGTCTGTGACGAGTGTCGTGCGACAAGGAACGGTGCTGGATCCACTACTCTGAAACATTTATAAAAACGATTTGCATGTGAGCATAAGCGGTGTGGTTAGTAAGTTTGCAGATGACTCCGAAATTGGACGTGTAGTGGACAGCTAAGAAGGTTATCTCACATTAAAACGAGATCTTGATCCTATAGGCCAATGGGCAGAGGAATGACAGGTGGCGTTTAAATTCGATAAGTGTGAGGTGCTTCATTTTGGGAAAGCAAATGTTAGCAGGAATTAGACACTTAATGTTAAGGTCCTAGGGTGTGTTGCTGAAAGAAAGGGACCTTGGAGTGCAGTTTCATAGCCGTTTGAATATGGAGTCGCAGGTAGATAGGAAAATGAAGAAGGCTTTTGGTATGTTTTCCTTTATTGGTCATAGTATTGATTACAGGAATTGGGAGGCCATGTTGCGGTTGTACAGCATATTGGCCAGGCCACTGTTGGAATAATGTGCGCAAGTCTGGACTCCTTCCTTTTGGAAAGATGTTGTGATACTTGAAAGGGTTCTGACAAGATTTACAAGGATGCTGCCAGGGTTGGAGGATTTGATCTACATGGAGAGGTTGAAAAGGTTAAGAAGCTGAAGAGTGGCCTTATTAGAAGATTTTAAAATCGTGTGGGGCATGGATATGATAAATAGACAAAGTCTTTTCCCTGGGGTGGAGGAGTCCAGAACGAGATGGCGTAGGTTTAGGGTGAGAGGGGAAAGATTTAAAAGAGACATAAGGGGTAACTTTTTCACGCATAGGCTGGTACGTGTATGGAATGAGTGGCCAGTGGAAGTGGTGGGTCTAGTAAAATTGCAATATTTAAAGGCATCAGGTTGGGTATATGAATCGGAAGAGTTTGGAGGTATATGGAACAGGTGCTGGCAGGTGGGACTAGATTGGGTTGGGATATGTGGTCCGCATGGACGAGTTAGACCGAAGGGTCTGTTTCCATGCTCTACGTCTCTATGACTCTCTGACTCTATGGTTTATCCTGCTTTCCCACGGTTGGCTATCCTGTGCTTTTCCTAACACAGCAACACTGTAATTTTATGTGGCCTACTTTATTTAAATGAAAGAACCGACGCTTTCCAACTCCTTTGTCCCTCTATAAGTTTTCCTTTTTACAATGTGTTTAGTTATTCTTCTGATCTTCAGTGAGGAGCTGAAAAATGTGTTGCTGGAAAAGCGCAGCAGACCAGGCAGCATCAAAGGAGCAGGAGAATCGACGTTTCGGGCATAAGCCTTTCCTGAAGAAGGGCTTATGCCAGAAACATCGATTCTCCTGCTCCTTTGATGCTGCTTGACCTGCTGCGCTTTTCCAGCAACATATTTTTCAGCTATGATCTCCAGCATCTGCAGTCCTCACTTTCTCCTAGTTGATCTTCAGTGAGATCTACATTCCCCTTTCCACGTGAGGATTTCTCTTTTCCCCAACTTCTATCCCTCATGGATTGAAATTGATTCGCAAAGCCAAACCATTGTTTATTGATCCAATTATACTCATCAGCCACTTCACGGGCTAACCTTGCCAATTTAACACTTTCCTCTTCCACATTGAGTTTTCCTTCAGTCGTCATCTCCAGCTTGTAAAGCTGGCTTCCCTTTTGAAGTGTCAATTTCTGAAGTTCAAACTCGCTCTCTTTTTTCTTTCTCTTCTGCTTTAGTTGTAACTCAAGCTGTTACATTTCTGCTGCCCTTTCCTCGTCTGTCCCCTCTAGGTCCTTCATTTGCAATTGAATTCTTAGCATTTTTAGTTTTTGTTATTGATCTGTCCCACTTACCTAATGAAATATCCTCTTGAGCAGTGATGCTACTTCAACTGCCTTATCTGTTCACTTTGATCCCATCTCGTTCAACTTGTGACTGCGTCCTCTGGTCACAACGCAATCAGGGAACTTTCCTGCAGAAGTATCCTGCATTGTTTCAATTGCCTGTGTCTCCACTCGTTTTTCAGCAAGAGTAGACAGCAGCCTACTGGTGAATCACTTGTTTTATTTGCAAGGACAAAGTGTATTCTTGCAGCTGAGAGTTTGTCCAGTACTCCTAACACACAATGTCTCCACACTTTTCTCGAAACTCTTGTCTTGCTTTACACAATTGAATGTTTCTTGTCCCAACATGAATTTTCGTTACAGTAACTTTTCTGGCAATAGTCCTTCAGGATAACATCATTCAGCATCACAGACTGCGAGGATCCTGTGTGTCTTAATATTATACCCTCTTTATCAACTGCTCGTGGCCTATGTGACTAAACTTCACCTTTGCAGGTATATATTTTTAAGCAGATCTAGTTCTTCCTGCTTAATCGATCTCTGATCAGCATGTGCACACTGATGCAGCTTTCTAGGTTCCTCAGTTCTTGCTGTTACCATGCCAACAAAACCACAATGCTTTCCTGATTTCCTACAGTTGGCTCTCCTGTGCTTTTCCTAGCCCAACAAGAGTGCGATTTCATGCGTCCGACTTTGCGGCGGCACGGTGGCTCCGTGGTTAGTATTGCTGCGTCACAATACCAGAGTCCCAGGTTCGATTCCAGCTTCGGATAACTACCTGTGTGGAGTTTGCACATTCTCTGCATGGGCTTGCTCTGGGTGCTCCCCTTTCTTCTCACAGACCAGGGATGTGCAGTGTAGGTGAAATGGCCATGCTGAACTGCCCATAGTACTAAGTACATCAATTAGAGGAGGTGGATTACTCTTCGGTGGGTCGGTGTGGATTGGCTGGGCCGAAAGAGCTGCCTCCATCACTGTAGGGAATTTAATCTAAAAAAAACTTGGTATCAATGAAAACACAGAAGCTTTTCAGGTACTTTACCTCCCTCAAAGTTTTCCTTTTTACCCTGTTATAAGTTATCTTTCTCATCTTCACTGAGATCGACCTTTCCCTTTCCACGTGAGGATTCCTCTTATCTGCAAATTCTATCCCTCATCGATAGAATTTGATTAGAGAGGCCAAATTGGATCAAATTGAACTTAGCAGCCACTTCACTGGCAAACCTTGCCAATTTAACTCGAAGCTTTCTTTCAGCCGTCATCTCCATCTTGTAAAACTGACTTCGCTTTCTAAGTGTCAATTTCTAAAGTTCACACTCGCTCTCTTTTTTTCTCTTCTGCTTTTAATTGTAACTCTCGCTGTTACCTTCTGCTGCCCTTTCCTCGTTCACTCGCGCCTCGCTCCAACTGCTTCAGTTCCAATTGAATTCTTGCCATTTCTAAAGGTCCTGATGGCGTTTCCAGCAAATTTTAATGCTGAGTCATTGCTGACATCGTCACATCTTTCCTCATTTTGGGAGGTCATTTCAACCCCAGCTTGTCTCTTTATTCCAGCCGCTTTGTCTACTTTGCTTTGTGTAAAATCCTTATCGTCACGTATTACAATCCAGAAACTGCTTGGTGACTGCAAACCTTTGCAACCTGAGCTGTTTAAAAGAATTAAATCAACAACCGAAATAGAATACAGTACCAACCACCACTCACTGTTTAAATACAGAAAAGAACACCCATCTTTTATGGACTAGGTTGAGGCCTCAAAACATGTTAAGCAGTTAGCCCTGACCGTAACTTTGTTATTCGTTTAGCTAAATGTGCAGTGGATATTCCTTGTGTAAATTAGCTGGGTCGTCTGCCAGGTTTTTCACAAAGAAGATTAATTAACAAAATTCCGGAATGAAACACAAAGAACAGAAAACAGTTAACCGCCTAACTTATCTGGTGCAAATCTGGCTTACCTATGGTGTTACGAAAATACGTGATATGGTCCCAATAAACAAAACCCTTACACACAGGGTAAAAACGAAGTTGGAAGGGCAGAAGGAAAGAGAGAAGATCCAGTCTCAACTACGATGCACTTCAGCAGCCTTTCTTTACACACAGAACTACTGAACTGCCCAGAACCCTCAACTGCCAGGACTGGCCACTCGCCTTTCAGTATACGAGCTATTTCTAAAACATGAAAACCTTTGGTCGGCGGTGTCATCTGTTTAGGGTTAATCAACAAGTCCTCAATAAACCATTCATCTCTGCACGAACTCGGACATTTCGGAGCCAGGGCTATCAGAACACCCTCTGCAAAGAACCAAGGGCACAGTAACCTTGTTAAATAATGAGTATTGTGACACTCGGGACCACTAGAGGAGTTTGAAATGGATCACCTGTCCCAAATGCTTCATCCTTGTTTTTTCCCTGATGTTTTGAGTCCCCCCATTACAGAGGACGCAGTTTTTGGAGAACAGTCTTCTCCTCCAGTGCGTCTGTTTCATGTTCCACTATATTTTACGATTAAATACGGGAGGATTGCAGAGCATCGATCTGATCCATTGATTATGAGGTCACTCAGCTCTGTATATCACTTCCTGCTCTTGCAGTTTGTTAGGCAATTTGGATTGTTTTGTAGCTGAAGACCGTCACAGCTTCTCCATGCAATCTCCTCCGAACTAGAGCAGGCTGGTTCTGTTCCTAGCATGACCTTCTGCTTACTTCATTGAACCAGAATGTATCCCCAGCTTGATGGTGGCTGGAAAGTGGAAGATATGCTGGCCCGTGCGTTTGCAGACTGTGTGAGTTGGAAAGAACATAAATCTGCAGCTACTGATGCACCACTGCGCCTCATTGATGCCTCGTCGTTAGTTGCTAAATCTGTTTTAAATCTGTCCCATTCAGCACACAGAAGGCTACATGACGTCCCCAAATTGTGAAGCTGGGCCTTGCTCCCCACAACGACTGTGCAGTGGCCACTTTTAGCGATATACTAAATGAGGAGCGGTATCTGCAGCAGACAGATGGGTCACAATGTGGTTAAGTATATGTTTTCCTTTCATTGATTCCCTCAGAGCAGTCTAGCAGTCGTTGGTTGCAGCATTACCCCGGGGCATTGCATCGACTATGTACCAAGCAGCAGCCAGTTCTGCCTCACTCTGTCATGTCGGTGGGATAGGACATTCCAGAGAGGATGGTGACGTTTTCTGAAATGCAGTTTGTAAAGTAGGAAACTGTGAACAGAACTTTATTTGATTGTTGCTTACTGAGACTATAAGACATATACTGCAGATCAACTTTACATTTTGTTTGATAAGGAAGAGTTAACATTATTTTTTCGCACATATTTTAATATAAACCAATCGTTCTCGTTTTTCAATTGGATATGGTTGAACAATAATTAATTGACCAGAGTAAACATGCACTTATTAGACGATTTACTGACCAGATTGAACAGCTAATTCATGCGAACATCGGTGAGCACACAGAATTACAGTCAGCAAAGCTATTGAAAATGAATTTGAAAAAAGCCTGAATTCAGACGCGGTGCTACTGGGGCTTCACCACTACCACACAAACTCTGGCCAACTTCAAATGTTGTCCAGACATATTCCACTTATTCTTACACTTCCCCTCAACACACCATTTAGGGACCATCCCTGAACAAGAAAGACGTGCATGGAGCTGACTTGCACAGACGAGCCAAGAGCTCAGTGCTGTTTCAAATGCAGTTTAATACCTTTTTAAAAACAGGTCTGACTCGGTCATATATGCTGATAACTTCGGATGTGCCACATAAGCTCCATAATTCTGCACCTTGGATCTGTACCTATGAAGGTGCTATAAATGTGATGGACTCCTGCAGGACATGTTTGTCTTACAGTCAGTCCATCATAAATTATATTCAGTGAATGTCAGCACCACAACGTCCGAATCCAAGTAGAATTGAGCTAATATATTGATGGCTTGGACGGTCCGGGCTCAACGTCATTGTGTGTGACTCGATGTAGGAATTTCTACGTGAGTGTTTTGAACATTGTTCGAACCATTAACAGCAATCTCTCATTGTTGAATGTACTGAAGGATTACGCTGGACTGCACCTAGGTTGGTATGACACCACGTTATGGTACAAGTTAAAGATCATTTATTCAGGCTCTTGTGAATTACAGCACGAAGCCCGATATTGATTAAATAACTGTGCGCATTGTCTCCAACAAATACTCCCAGAATGGTACAGCACGGGGATAGACATGCAGGATAATTTCTCCTCGTATTTTATGAATTGTGTGAAATGGCTAATTGTATGTTGGGAAAAATGACCAAATCTGTGTTACAACACAAGACAAGTTAAGACAATGCTCTGAAGCATTGTGAACCTTAGGAGACACGACATAGGTAAAGTCCATATAAATTTTCTCTCCCGTTGGCAAACCACGTCAGAACATGATTAAACGGCTCTGCACATATTTTAAAATACTAACGATAGCCTGAACGAAGACATTCATGTACAAAACCAAGTTCATATGATGGCGTAAGAAACAGAAGGCTTTGGAAAGTCAGTAGGATAACACAGATCATAATTTAATGTACTGGCCAAACAAACGACGAATATCTCATGATAACGTTTGATAGCCACTGATATGTTAAAGTATAAACAGTCCTGCATTTCTTTCTGTACGCGCGAAGCTCGCAAGAGAAGTAGGGAATACCTGGTATCTCTCTCTCTCTCTATCTCTTATCGTTGTTAGCCAAAACTGCATACGGTAATAATGTCAAGAAAGGCTGATGATTGTCAGAACAAGGTGTGTTTATTTTCTGTCAGAGTTTTGTTGATTTTTGGCCCTTACAAGTCTCAGCTGTTTTAGGTATTTTTAAATTCAATACTATGTCTTTTCAAATACACAGGCTATATTCAGCTTGGAGGCTATTGATTAAATCATGCCGAAAGCTGTTCACATTAAACGGTCTCGGTATAGTTACATTGTCTGTACTGTCTGCATTGAAACTTCAGGACAGGTACAACACAGTGTTGGAAATAGTGTAGAGCAGCCGTGGCCCTCATTCTCTTCAAATACCCAGATTATGTTCAGCCTCTACTCTTTTGAACTGAAATAAAACACTAACTAATATATAAACCGAAAATAAAACTTATTTTAAACTTTAAAGTCAAACTAACGTTCTGTTGACAGACGATTCCCCAGCAAACACTCACAAAACAGATTCACAACAGCGTTACATAAATATTAAAGCTCCCTATACACTGTCCACGCACCCAAATATTGCCACGAAATGAACAAGACAAGTTTGGATACCGACCATATCTCCACCTACGCTGACGTCTGTCAGACACTCCAAGGCTAAATGCAGTACAGGTTTTCACACAGAGTGAAGAAGTTATCAAATTTCCATACCATATTCAACATCGGGTTCCATACTCATTAAATGAAATATCTTGCCACCACCACCCCAGCCCTATCAACACCATCCACTGAAGGTCATGTACAGTACAGTATTAGAAAAAAATTAACATTTCCCTCTACATGGTCCCTGTCAAACAACCTCAGGACCGGGACAGTCAGACTTGGACAGATTGAAGCGCCACCTGCACTGGCCTTTGTCAATATACAAGGCATGTTCAGCGTGGGATAGATATTTGAATATATTACCCACCACATTGTCCCCCTCAGATATTCTTTGACACACGGGATTAGATGCAGAGTACAGCAGAATCTATACTGTTCCAATCATAGGCTGAAGGGCAGTTGCAGCACGTAGTTAGATACAGAATAGAGCTCCCCCAGCATTGTGTGTTTTGTAATTCACAGGCCGTGTACAATGTTCCTTTCCGCATCGAACACCCAAAAAGCCACCCCCTTCCAACAATCTCACCGAGGACAGGTACAGCGTTGGTTTACTTATCGGGTAAATCTCTCCCGACACAACCTTTTCGAAATTCCCAGGCCATGTTCAGCATGGCGTTAGATATTCATTTAATAAACTCTCCTACATCCATCAGGCCACTGACCTCAACACACTTCCAGGGCAGGGACATCACAGGGTTGACACGGAATAAAACTGCCTCCACACTTTTTTCAGTCAAAGATTGAAGGATGACGTCATCAGGGAATTAGGTACAAAAGAAATTTCCTCCTCCACTCGGCATTTTCAAATTCGTAGGCCACGTTCTCCATGGGGTTATATGTCATTCCATTCACGCCCCCCCCCCCGCACCACCACCAGCAATACCATCCCACTGTCCCTATTAAACATTCCCAGGACAATGGGAGCACAGGTTTATCTCGAAAGTAATCTCGCTTTTCACTTTCCTATGTAAACGTATCTCAGCTATAGACGAGATTCGATGGGGATTCCTGCTACAACTACACCAGCCCTTTACAAGTTCCCAGGCGTCGTTCGTATTGAAAATTCAGTTAAGTATTAATCAAGTCACTGCAATACCACGACAAATTATCTCAGGATGCAAGTCAGATATTTATCTAAACTCTCATCTAGCAAACATTTACAGGGCAGTAATCACGTAACATTAGACACAGCATAAAGCATATTGCCGTGTCGACATCAAACAGTCTGAAGGCAGGTACATTTCAGGGATAAATGCAAGTTACAGCTTCCTCAAAACTATCCCCGACAAACTATCTGAGAACAGGTACATCATTGGCTTTGATATTGATTAAAGCCTAACCTCTTCTCTCCCCATCAAATGTTCCAAGTTCAGGCAAAACACAGTGTTAGGTATACCATATTAAATCTTCCTCTGCACTTTGCACGTCAAACACAGGACATGTACTGGATCAGGTCAGGCACAAAATAGACTGCTATCTGAACTTACCTCATCAAAGGTATAACACGGATTAGAAAGAGAATAAACCCCCATTTGTACTGTATTCCATCAATCACTCCCAACACAGCGACAGCAAAATGTTAGGTATAAAATAATGTTCATTCTGTACTGTCCTCATCAACCAGTGCAGGACAAGTACAGCACATGCTTCGCCACAAATTAATGTTCTCCCTGGACTGTCCCCATGAAACAATATCAGGTCAGTGACAGCAATGGGTTTAGAAAGTTTAATGCACCCGGTATGCTGTCAAAGTACAAACAAAGAACAAAGTCAGTACTGCACAGGGCAGGCCGTTTCACTCACCAAGACTGTTCCATCATGCAATGCTTTGCTAAACTAGAAAGCTTTTTCCTTGACACAGTCCACATCCCTTTCGTCAGAGCTTGTCCATGTTTCAATAAAGTTGTTTCCTAAAACCTGTTGTATTATGCACCCTCCTCTGAGACTACTTTCCAGACACTTAACCCCTCTGTGTTTAGAAAAAAAAATATGTTCAAACTTGTGAGACAGGAGATTCCTTGCATTGATCCATGCTACCTGTCATGAGGAAATCTCTCAAACATGGAAAGAGAACAGAGCTGCATTGACAATGTGTTCTATCAGTCTGTCACATGACAGGTGCAACAGAACATCTGAAGTGGACTAAAACTTTGCAGAGTTCCCATCAAACACTCCAGGTCAGATAAAGCATGCGACTTGATACAGAATAAAAGTCACTAAGCACTGTCTCATCAAACACTCCCAGGAGAGGGAGACCAGGGGGTTAGAAACAGCGTGAACCTCACTCTGCATCCTTCCCATCAAACAATCCCAGGACAGGGACATCACGGGGTTAGACACAGAATAACGCTGATCTGAACTATCTACATCAGATAAATCCAGGACAGGAAAAGCATGGGCTTAAACCTTCCTCCACACTCGCAATATACATATACCCAAGTAATATTCAGCACTGAGTCAGACATTCATTCACACACTGCCTCCATCAACACAACTCGGACATGTACAGCATGGAGTTAGTTGCAATATAATTGTTCCTCCTACACTGTTCTCATCATATACTCATTGGACAAGTAAAACACAGGTTTGAATAGAGATTATATCTCTCTAATAAATATCCCAATCAGGTAATCTGAGCGCAGTCTCAGCGCAATGTCAGCATGGATGCCGATACAAATTAAAGCTTCATCCACTAGGCCTACATCAAAACTTCCCAGGACATGTAGAGCATAATGGTCAACACAGAATAAATCTCACGTTGCCCTGTCCCATCCGACTATAAGGAACAGGTACATCATGAGATGTGATACAACCCCTCTATGTTTGTTAGTTTCAAATTCCCAGACCATGTCCTGAAGGGATTCAGATAATCATTAAAAATGACACCCCATTTATACGCATCAACTTAATCACAGCATCAGGTACAGAATCAAAGTCACTGCGCTTTCCTGATCAAGCACCGAAAAGCAGCAATAGCGCAGGGCTACAAACAGAGTAAAACCTTCCCGACATTACTCTCCATCAGACACTCACAGAAAGGATAATGTACAGCTTTAAATGCACAGTGAATTTAGATGCACGAGGAAATGTATTGTATAGGATTTGATAGGGAGTAACGATCCTTCTATATTTGCCCTTGTCAAATACACAGCAAGCAAAAATTTGATTCCAGATAGTCAACATGGTTTCGTCAAGGGCAGGTCGTGTCTCACAAATCTTACTGAGTTTTTTGAGAAGGTGGCCAAGCATGTAGATGAGGGTTAGGGCATTTGACATGTTATACATGGACTTCAGTAAAGCCTTTAATAAGGTTCCACACGGTAGGCTGTTGGAGAAAATGTAGAGGCATGGAATTCATTGTTATTTAGCAGTTTGGATTAGAAACAAGCTTTCTGAAAGAAGGCAGCGACTGATGGTTGATGGAAAATATTCAGCCTGGAGGCCAGTTACACGTGGTGTGCCACAAGGGTCTGTTGTGGGACCACTGCTGTTTGTCATTTTTATAAATGACTTAGACGCAGGCATAGGTGGATGGATTAGTAAATTTGCAGACGACGCTAAAGTCAGTGGAGCAGTGGACAGTTTGGAAGAATGTTACAAGTTGCAGGGGGACTTGGATAAACTGCAGAAATGAGCTGAGTGGTGGCAAATGGAGTTTAATGCATCTAAAGGTGAGGCGATGCTCTTTGGGTGGAGTAACAGGAAGGCAGAGTACTGGGTCAATGGAAAAAATATTGGTAGTGTGGATATGCATACGGATCTTGGAGTCCATGTACATAGATCCCTGAAAGTTGCCACCCAGGTGGATAGTGCGATTAAGAAGGCATACATTTGTAGAGAGATTGAGTTCCGGAGCCGCAATATCATGCTGCAACTATACAAAACTGTGGTGCGGCCACACTCGGAATATTGCATACAGTTCTGTTCCCCATATTTTGGAAAGGATGTGGAAGCATTGGAAAAAAGCAGAGGAGATTTACCAGTATGTTGCCTGGTGTGGAGGGAAGGTCTTATCAGGAAAGGCTGAGAGACTTGAACCTGTTCTCATCAGCAAGAAGACCAAGAGGGGATCTGATAGAGACATATAAGATGATTAGAGGATTAGATAGGGTAGAGAGTGAAAGTCCTATTCCTAGTATGACTACGTCAGGTTGTACGAGGGGGCATTATTACAAATTGAGAGGTGGTAAATTTAAGACAGATGTCAGAGGCAGGTTCTTCACGCAGAGAGTGTTAAGGGCGTGGAATGCACTACCTGCTAATGAAGTCAACTTCGCTACATTAGGGATATTTAAACAATTCTTAGATAAACACGTTGATGATTTTAGGATAGTATAGGGGAACGAACTGCGAATAGTTCACAGGTCGGCGCAACATCGAGGGCCGAAGGGCCTGTTCTTCTCTGTATTATTCTATGCTCTATGTTCTATGATTAAATCATTCCCGCACTGTCTCAATCAAACACTTTGGGACATGGACAGCACGGTGTTAGACAAAGGAGTAATTCATTGTGCACTGGCCTATCAAGTGCTTTCAGAGAGATTGCAGGCAGGTTTAGATGCAGAGTAAAGATCCTATTACACTGGCCGTGTGTTTGACATTGCTGTAATCATCACCCACCCTTCCCCCTGCCAACAATCCCACGACAGGGAGAACACGGGTTTGGAGACAGAATAATTCTCACTCTGCACTGTCGCAATCAAACACTCCCGGGAGAGGGACACCTCAGGATTTTCATCCATCAAATGTTGCAACCTCCCAGTTTAGCATCTCCTTGTTCCGCCTTTGGCTTGTCTGATTTCCTACAAAACTGTATCGAACTTAGATCCTCCATTATACATTCACGTATATAAAACCGCTTTGTATCTTATCCTTTTGCAATAACCTCCCTTCTGCGCTCAGTTCCACACACTGGTTTGGAGGGCACATTGAGCATATGTGGTGATTATCTTGTGAACAATATGACACTCTTCAGGCATCGCTTACATCTCCTAACTGAAAAAGGGTTTATCTGCACCACCCCCACTGTTCAGTGTGGAAAGCATGGGTGTCAACCTCAGGAGAGTGCAGGAACTGGACGATCCCACTGTTAACTATGCAGATATCCTGTGATACTGAGTCCAAATTTATGATAGCTGGGGGACAGACCAGAGTGATTCACTGCATATCTCTGTTTTCAAACCTCTCTCAGGCTCAACCTGTCACATGACATCGTGTCAATCTCTCTCACCCTATCCCATGTCATCCCTGTTCATCTCTCGCAGCCCAATTATACCCTCCCTATCAATGGCTCTTAGCTGATTGCAAATGCTCCCGCTCAAGCTCTCTCAGCCTCCCTCATACTGTCCCATCAATATTTATTAGCCTGTCCTGAATCAGGGACAATTGCCCTATGCAGTGCACCTACCTCTCATCACCGAAAATTGACCTTCCTAAATTGTTCCTACATTGCCAAGCAACAGATATAAAACTGCATCTCCACCCTAAGCAGTACATTTCTCGCAGAGCGCAGACCCTTGTGTGGAGAGCACAGCGAGAATGTACAGAGACGAATTGGCCTTTTGCCTCACTGCCTTAATGCAGAGAGCAAGATTGCAGTCCGCAGGCATCACCTGCCGCTTCCTTCGTATGGGTGCTGGTTAATGAGACAGAGAATAATCAAGAGTGATAGAAACAGAGAAAATAAAAAGGAAGAAATAAACAGCAGGATAGATATACAGAAAAATAAACAAGAGGGATGGGGTGGGGAGAGAGAGAGAGAATGAGGTAGAGAAAGAATGCAGGGAGAAGAAAGAGAAATGCGCAATCTGTGTCATGGAGAGAACAGAAAATAAATCAAGAGAGCGAAAACTTCAGACACACAAGGAAAGAGGTAAGAGTTTCGAAAAGTCAGGCCGATAAATAAGTTTTCCAACAGACAAGCGAACACCCATTGGAGATAAACAGGCTTCCAAACAACGAAAGTCACGCCTAGCGAGACACACAGGCTTCCAAACACTGGAAGGAACACCCAGCGAGATAGACAGATCTCCATTCAGGAAAGGGAACACTGACGGAGGTAGACAGGCTTCCCAACAGGGAAGGGAACATCTGTGGAGATACACAGATTTCCAAACAAAGGAAGTAACGCCCAGGGAGATACACATGTTTCCAAACAAAGGAAGTAATGCTTAGGGGGATACACAGGGTTCCAATCAGTGAAGGGAGCACCCAGAGGCATAGACGGTCTTCCAAACAGAGAAGGGAGCAGCCATGGAAATGCATAGGCTTCCAAACAGTGAAGGGAAATCCCGATGAGATACACAGGCTTCCAAGCAGTGAAGAGAAACCTGACGGAGATAGATAAGCTTCCTAATAGGGAAGGGAACACTAAAGGAGATGCATAGGCTTCCATACAGAGAAGGGACCGCACAGGGAGGTGCACAGGCTTACAAACAGAGAGGGGGAGAGGGAGAAGGGGAGAGAGAGAGAGAGAGAGAGAGAGAGAGAGAGAGAGAGAGAGAGAGAGAGAGAGAGAGAGAGAGAGAGAGAGAGAGAGAGAGAGAGAGAGAGAGAGTACAGACAAACAAAACTCCCAGGCAGAGAAACGGAGGAGGCTGGGAGAGAAAAGCAAGTGGACAGAGAGGGTCAATGCATACCGAGAAAATAAGAACATGCAGCAAGAGAGGAGGGTAAGAAAGAAACAAAACTAGAGGACAGCCGGAGAGCCAGGAACCGAGAAATCGCATTTTCAGCGGACAGAATGACAGCCATGAAGATGCAACAACAGGATGCACATCATGTTGAGAGAGAGGAGAAGAGACAATGTTCTGCTGCAAATAGAATGATCCACAAACAGGAACAGCGATATGTCACAGCACTGAGATAGAAAGACATGAAGAAAAATGAATAGGGATGGTAGAATTGGAAAGTTTGAATAATGTAAAAGTTCCAGAAAAAAGTGTGAGGATACAGAGACGTGAAGAAAGTCATCTAAAAGGGAACTATGGTGGATATGTGATGCAGGTCATGAGAGAAAGAGATGTAAACAATGTCATGAGAGAGACTGCAGAGAGAAAGTAAGTGGAGGTGAGAGATACAGAGAGAGACTTTCGGCACTGAAATCAGTGATATTAGACTGCACTCTGTGCAGTAGCCCACTCTGCATCCGTTTGTCTGTTTTTTTAGCCCCCTCCCAGACATCACCCTGTGTGGTAAAATTCGCAGAGATGGCCTGAAATGCACAATGCTTTATCTTGTGTATAAATGAATGGTAAAGACATTGTAGTCATGTTGCTATTTCGCTCTCGAGTTCGCTCCTTGTCTGTATCCCAGTCTCCTTTTCTCTCTAAACCTGACACTCTCTCACAGTCTCTCTCTGTCTCTCTCTCTCTCTGTTTATCACCGTGTCTCTTTCCTGTGTCTCTCTCCGTCCCTGTCCCTGTCTCTATCTTTCTATCTGATTAGCATCACATATCCACGCCCATGTCCCTCTTTATCCGTGCCTCTCCATTGACTGTCCATAACGACAAACCTTAAGGCCCACCAGCACCATCATCCACACCCTGTATATCCTTCATCTTCAGCCCTCATACAATTGTCATTGGCGATAGAAAGATAATTTAAAATTGATTAAAATAAAAACAAAATTGTAGCGCCAAAAGCTCGGCAAGTTCCCACCTTCCACTGCCGTCCACAATCTTACACTATACCAGCACAGCCCCTGATATTAAAAACAGATAGCGGGAACGGGAAGATGGAAACCTGATTTTGCACTGTCCCAATGTTTGCTTTACAGGCAGACAGCCAGCCGAATCTCCACACACAGAGGCTGAGTGTGTTGCTCACTCTGCAACCAAACTTCACTTTCTCACACATTCCCCAAGAAAGAGACAGAAAATTTTGAGTTCAAGAAGGCTCGCATTGCCATTTTGTCAAGAGCAACTCGAGTGAGTCAATAAATTCTGGCCAAGCCAGCAACACTCACATCTCGGGAGGAAACTTAACTTTTTTAAAAAAACGTCGCATTATTATTACTTCTGTGAATACCCTTAGTGAATGTTCATTATTTTTATAAGCTTGTTTATTAAGAGCTGGGAATGACTGATACACTTCAGAGCAGTTTGGGGTAAAAAGAACGGAGCAGGTCAAACAATGTCTGTTTGTTTGTGAGACAGGATCTGGAGGCGAGTTACAGGCTGAACCTTGCTTAGCAAGTTTCTAACAGACATAGTGACCCGCCGGAAGAGGACTATGTTTAAACAGAATGCAAAGTTAGCTATTAAGGAGATTAGCGCTCTGAAATTTCACCAAAGATCCATGGACAGTGCCTTCCAAATCCTCGAATACTACCATCTGGAAAGTTATTGGCAGGAGACTCATGAGAACACCACCAACTGCAAATCCTACTCTGATCTGTTCACGAAACCGATTTAGAAATATTACTGTATCACTGTCTCTGGGTTAAAAGCCCGGAATTCCTTTCCTTGAGGGCGATGTGGATCTATTCAGAGCAAATCGACTGCAACAGTTCAGGCAGGCAGTTCAACACCACTTGTGAAGGGCAGCTCGGAATGGGCAATTAATGCTGGCCCAGCCAGCCATGTCCTAGTTTGGTGAGTCACCAATAATGCCACCTCTAAATTGGTTCCAGTAAGTATAATAGTGATGCTGTGTTCAAGAGAATGGCTGTTATAATAATGGAGTAATTAAATCAAAACATTTTACAATAACAGTAGTGGCCTAGGCAACACAACGGGATTTTAATCACCAAGAAACTGCTATCCAGCTGCTCCCAATCTCCAAACCTATTTCTATTACCGTCCAAAATTATCATTTACACATAAACATCCAACTATCCTTTGAAACCGCCTTTGCAATCCCGCCATCCTGTCTGGCAGCACATATTAAATACTTACAAGTCTCCGCATAAAGGCGAATCACCTCATTTTGCTCACACATCGAGTTCGCTTGCAAACAATTCCGACGGTTTGACCCGAATTACGAGCAAACAAACCCCCCCAGTGGGAATATAATATTCTTCTTTAGCCTCATCACAGTTGTTGATAATTTAAAACAAGAATTTTCCTTCTGAATCTTCCTTGCTTCAAGAAGAGTAAATTCAACTTCTCTGATTATCCCTTGTATTTGAAATACCTCATTCCGAGTTTCATTCCAGGCAAACCACTTTAAGATCTACAGCGACTTAAAATTCTTCCTTAAATAAAATTTTAAAAACTGAGCACGATACTCCGAATGTAGTTGGACCATTTTTTTGTAAATGTGCACCATCACCTCCTTGTTTTAATTGCAAACATATTATTTATTAAAACTAGGAGCCACTAAGCCTCCAAAAAAACCCTTTTAACTCGCCCAGCCACCTGTAATTTCCGATCTTCTCTGTTCGTCTCTCCTTAAACAGGGGTCTTTTCCAGTCCTCTTGGACAAGCCCTGATTGTAGTGGTTTCCAAACAATCACCAGCAAAGCCTGAACAATCTCCTCCACTATCTCCTCAGAACTATCATGTGCAGTTCATCTGAGGTTTATTTATATTTAGACCTTCAGCTGCTCTTCTCACATCTGCCCCCGACTCTCTTGAAGGATTCACAAACTGCTGTTGACTGCCGCCCAGAAAATTGATGTAAATTACCGATTCAATTCCTCTGCAATTTCTTTGTGTCCCATAATATCTTCTTCAGTCTAATTTTTCAGCAGTTCATTGTTCACTCTTGCATCTCTGTAATGTTACGACATGGCAGTGAAAACTTCTGCTGAATAAATCAAACACCCAGAAAAGTTTACCTCACCTCTATTTATAACTCTAAATCTCCTTTCCCTTAAATATTTGGCGTGTGTATATATATCCCACTCTGTTACATTGTACTGATCCATTAAAAAGTCTGTCGTCGTTGGTGTGTCTCTTTCAGCTGAAATGCTTTCTGCGTCTTCTTCAGTCTTTTGATGTATCGATGTTTCATACGAAAACGGTACCTTTGGTGGAGAGTTCTTGGCTGGCAGATATTCTGACGATGGCAGTTGCTCGCTGTCTGGCTAACTGTCAAAAAGCCGACTTCATCAGACACTGAACATCGAATTGTCTCATTCGTTCGCTATTATCTAAACAATAAATTGAAGTTCGATTGGGTTTTAGTATTCTGCGGCATAAATTGAAATTATTGTTTAAATTAAAACTGTTGTGAAAAACCGTCAAATGTTACCTTATTTGAAATTTCCACTTCACGTTGAAACTGCAAGCCAGTCACATGACAAGTTCTTACACGCTCTCAATGCAAAAAGGCATTCTCTCACTCTTACAGTAACAGAGCAGAAGTACAAGTTCATAATTCCAGCCCACAAAGAAAAAAGAAGAACCAGCAGAATGAAAAGATGACTTATTTTTCTTTTTCTAATTCTTAACCCAATTGTAATGAACTGCATAGGACATAAATCTCAGTTCATATCAACTACTGCCCACACATAGATTTATAACATTAGTATCTGTTCAATCTTACCATCACTTTATCCGTTAAAACAGTGATCACCCATCTTGTATCATATTATTACGACCAGCAGCATATATGATTTGTAAATTAAAAGTCTGCAACATAGAATTCCAATGAAAGAGTCTCACACTCTTATATTTAAATCGTTCCAAGAACGTAAGAGGTTTATGATCCGTGTTCACAACGGCTTTGGACACATTTCTCATGACAGAAACATGAACATGTTTTAAGGTAAGGAGCAAGCTCAACAATTCATTTCCATTCATGAAATTTCTTTTTCTGATGACTCTTTCTATGAAAAATTGCCAAGTAGCCATTCAATTCCATCATTATCTCCCTGCAGCAGAACAGGTTGCTATGTTGCTCGCATCGATTGCAAATTCGAAGGGATTCAAAACGTTGGGCGTAGCTAAAACTGGTGGGGTGGTTATGACTGCTTTTAACTCCTAAAATGCCGACTGGCATTGTTCTGTCCATCGAAAATTTATGTTCTTCTCATTAAATCTGTAAGCTGTGTCACGACGCTGCTAAAGTTGGGAGCAAACCTCTGGTAGAATCCGCACAGCTGAAAAAAATAGAAGCACTTCCTTCTTCATTCATTGATTCCTCAATGGCTTTTGACTTTGTATTCCTTGGCGTCAACATTCCATGACCGATGTTCTGTCCCAAGAACGTCACCTCTGCTTTCATGAATTCTGTTTTTTTCAAATTTCTTGTCAGTTTTGCTTCTCTTAATCCTTCAAAGAGCTCTGCAACTGTACCGAGTGATGTTTTCAGAGCTCATCAAAGACCACAACATTATACAGACAGATTGCGCAGTCTGTTAACCCAGCCACAACTCTGCTCATGAGTCTTTGGCAAGTTCTTAATTTCAAAGGGCATCAGTTTGAAGTGATGTAGCCCGTTTCTGGTTAAACACACGGAAATTTCTCTCACTTTATCTGATAAATCCGAATTTCATAGTTTTGATTTGCTCCTGCTTCATTTTTTGCCATTGGTCTTCAGGTGGTTTTCAGCAAACTCACTTAACTGACTTAGTCTGCTTCATCACCTCAAATACATAATGCAAGTGCGAGGTCTAGGACATCGCTGCTATCAATTTCTCGTTAATTTGTTTCAAGGGCCTCGCACTTCATGTCTGAATATTAACTGAAAGTGAGTACACTGAGTAAATTCGTTTGGAGCATCTCTAATGGAAAACAACACAAATGGGATACCATTAATTCAATCATCCCGGTAATCTGGATTGTGCGCTCTCTACATGGTCTGCAGGGTCTCTTGTCACTCTTCTAAAGTTCCCTGGGTTTCACGATGGTACGCACTGGAGTTAAAGTGCAGTATGTCTCAGCTCTCTGTGACTGCCTTAAATAGAGTTGCAGTAAAATAACAGCCTTGGTCTGAATGAATCTCTCTGAAAAGTTCATACGACGTGAAGAAAGCTATTAAATTCTTGCCACCATTTTTGCCCTAATACGTAATGGAATTGTTTCCAACAAACTGTTAGACATATCCGTTATTGTCAGTAGGTATTGGTTCCCACTTCGAGTTTTTGGGAGGGGTCCTACACAATCAATAATAGCCCACGTGAAAAGTTCTTCGTACGTAAAAAATGGCAGCAAAGCTGCTGGTTTTATTACTGCCTGTGGCTTAGCTATCATTTGCCATGCATGATTAGTCTGGTAAATGTTAAACACATCCTTGTGCATTCCAGGTCAATAGAAATGCTGGATGTAAGTTTGCTCGCTGAGATGGAAGGTTCATTTTCATGTATCTCTGGACCACACGAGGTAATATCATCACCATATTAATATCGTGATGAACCATCTTAAAACGAACCTTCCAGCTCACTGAGTAAACTTACGTCCAGCAATTCAACCTGCGCGACAAATCTTCACAAAATTCGCCAATAGAAATAATTTTGCACTTTAGACTGAGTTTTCTGTACAACTAGGTGACCACCTACTTGTAGTTCATGTGCTACACATAACCTATCCTTTTTGCGTGATGCCGGCATCACATTCTGGTGCACGTCTGCCCATTTTTCTTCTGCACTAACTTGCTGTGGTCTCCGTTTTAGCCTTAGGATTCTACCTTAAAGATAACAACCCTCCGGAATATTCACTGATTAATTTTCCGTGTACCCATCAGCATATATATCTTTTATTGCCCATTTATCTCTTGTAAGTCCATTAAGCTTTCAGGATTAAAGACTTTTGCCTGACCCGCTACCTGTTCAGTGTTTTTCTGCACCATTATATCAAATAATGCGTCCGCTAACGGAACCTTAATTCTTTCTTCTTTTTCTTTAGATTTGCGTCCTGCTGTGACTTATAAACGTGGGATGTTGTTACGATGCAATCTTGGAGAAATCCACTGTAGTTTTCTTTTACCTCCTCAGTTCCCTGGTCTTAACTGGGCTTCTCCACAAGAAGGGGTCTGATTCCGATCTCGGACCCTGCTAAATCGCTCCCAGGAACAAAGTGTGTTCGTGTAATTGGCATTCTGTCAATCACTCCCATTGTTACTTCCCTGGACTTGCCTTGACACTCCAGCTTGATCTTAGATTGGGAACGCAAAATTTCAGTCCATCTATCCTACAAATTACCGCACTCTCGGGTAAAAGATCAGAAAGAGCGCAAGTAGGTCATCTCTTATTATTACATACTGGTTAGACTCTATAGCTATCAAAATTATAATTTCCTTCACTTCTCCCCGGTTCCGTTTGAGTAACGAACAAGGTGAATTCTTCACAGAGATCTGGCACTAACGCCACAACAAGTGCAGCCTAAGCACTTCACTCTCTTACAGGGTCTCGACTTTGTTTGGTCCTCTCACTAATGCCACGGTTTAGCTTCTTCTATCACATCTTTTCCCAAAGCACCTTGCTTTCACAACCAGCATTGTGATTTTACTTATCCCCCTTTACCACAAAGGAAAACTTGAGGCCTTACTTCTCCATTTCATTCCCTTGGCCTTTTCTGAGCCTGTCGTAAACAATTACCAATGTTCTCTACTCTTTGATTTGGAATGAAGAATGTACACTTCTCCCAACTTATATCCTTCACAGGATTAAGTTTTTGCAGAAGCTAAAGCTTGCCTTATGCATTCATGTATATTGCTCTGCGATCTCTGCTGCTCTTCTCACTTCTGAAAGTTTCTTTTCATCCACATAAATTCTTATCATCTCTGAAAGTGAGTAGATAAACTTCTTCAGCAGAATTATCTCTCTTAGAGCCCTAAAGGCATGATATGTTTTTAAAGCCATACCCAACTTTCAAACTTACTGTTCAATGTTTTTCGCACTCAGCATAAGTCTGACCTGGTTCCTTGTTTATGTTTCTGAACCTTTGTCTTTTCGCTTCTGGTACCAATTCAGAAGCATTCAAAATACCTGGTTGACTTCTTCATAATCTCTTTACCACGCCCCTGCATCCGACAGCGCTGCAAATACATCATTAGCTCTAAACTAATATTACCCACAAGTCATCTCTAAACTCCATCTGTCGAGAATGTTTTCAAATGAAAGAGAAAAGACATCAACATCTTTCTCATCAATATGTATCAGTGTTAGCTTAATCTCCCTCCTGTTAACTGTTCTTTCCTGACTAATTCCCAACGTTTGAAGTTCAAATTCTCTCGCATTCTCTCTCGTTCCGCTATCTCTCCCTTTGCTCAGCGAAGTACCTTCTCTCCTTTTACGTTTTCCTGTCTTTCTGTTGTATTTTCCTCTTTATCACTTGTATTTTCCCCTCTCTGTCTCTTCTTTTTTTCTCTTTTTCTGTCTCTTTTTGCTTATCTTGCTTTGTTATCAATTGTAATTTACGTTTTCCGAACTATATTGTGCTCGACAATATCTCTAACGCAACTAAGTATTTGAGTATCACCCTTGATGTTTCAGCTTTACTATTAACCTTGGTCAAACCCAATTCTAAACAGTTTGCTAATTCTAAATTTATGATCCTTTCTCCACTGCAAACATTTCTTGGCAAATTTGGGAATCATTTTCAAATCCTAGAATGTATTCGGCAGTTTAAAGAGCCACTTCTCTCACTTATAATTTATTCAAACACAAGTAACCGAAATTAAACGGATTGTCTCAGCTACGTTTTATTTAGAGATCTAGGACACAAATCAACAAGTATTTATGTCTGTGGGGATCTTTCGTATACCGAATCTGCTCAATTCTATCGAAGTCTCAGACTGTATTTTTCTACACGTTTCCAAATCCTGGATATTCCCCCAAACTATTACAAAATAGCGGCGAACCCTTCGGATAATTGAACCAAATACCCAAGAAAGCTGACCTCGCCTCTTCATTCTGCTAAAGTATGAGTGAGAGAGTACTCCACAAATTCCACTATTTAAAGGAAAAATATCAATGCATTCTTTAACTCTAAAAGTGAACATTAGACAACAGTTGCTGAACCTCTCAGCCTCCGTTCTAATGAAGGTTTGTCATCGTCCTCCCACTCTGTAACTATATGCTAAATCAATAAAAGCCCCTGCTAAAATTCCATCAACTAAATTTGCAAAGACCCCCATCGTTGTCGTCGGTCTGTTTTCTTTCAGGTTTAAATCTACCTGGGTCATCTTTGGTCTTTTCTTGCATAGATGTTTCATATGACAAATGGGAGTTTTCATAGAGTGTTAGGCATTTAGATACCCTGACGATGGCAGTTGTTCACTCTTCGGCTACATAACAAAATGCCGACTTCTTTAGACACCAAACGTTGGATAGTTTCATTGGTTTGACTTTGCCAAAAGCAATGAATTCAAATTCGTTGTACCTTAGGGCATAATTTCAATTGATCGGTTAAATTCACACTATGGTGAAAACAGCGAATTGAGACACACTTTCAATTTTCCAGTACACTCTACGATGTCTTGTCAGTCACATGACAAGTGCTTGCAAAATTTCAGCGAAAAATAACTTTCACTCTTTCTTAAAGATATCGAAAACAGCTTCAACTTCATAATATACACGTGTTCTATATTTAAAAACAACGTGCAGTCTTTGTTTATATTATTAAAAAAACATGGTGTATATATTTTACCTTCTACTTGCGATAGAAGTGTTTTTGTTAACATTCCCTGGCTGCTAAAGGCTTCCCAATCCTTTGCATTCCCAATAATCTTCACCATATTGTAAGCTTCCTGTTTTGTTTCTACCCTTCCATTACTTTGTTGATAAGGATTTGTTATCTCTTCCTCACTTGAGATGACTTTCAACTGTAACTCTGAGTTATCAGAGAAACTCCTGTCCTTATTGTCCCACCATTTTCCCTGCGCGGATTCTCGTCCAATTAACTCTGTCCAATTCCTCCGTCATGTCTTTGTCGTTGTGTTGCACAATTATAATTGTATTACATCCATATACGATAAATAGATCTAAACTGAAAGATCGTGATTTGAAATGTGGGACAAAGAAAACAATTGGGACGAATGAGAAAGAGAGAGAATGTGGATGAGGAGAAGAATAAAATAGAGAAAATTACATTAAACACAGAAGAAGATGTGGTTCCCTATTTATTTTGGTAATTTCCATGTGCTGTGGTCCTCTGTATTGTTTGGGTGCAACAGAGCAATATGTTCAAATTCTTGGCATGTTGCCAGAACTTAAGTTTCCAATAACATGACAGACACTAGCTTTTGGCAGAACCTCGCAGATCAAGTTATTTATTTGCTGGTAGAAACTGGATACATTGAAACAGGGCGGGATATCAGAAGCAGGAATTAATCACACATATATTGATAAGAATAAGATACGAGAACATACAATCCGAGAAAGTCACGGGACGAGGGGCGATGTTGAGAGAAGGGGGTATTATAAATTTACTGGGGAACAATACCATTTCATATTCTTGGACATTACATGCATTACTTTGCTGAGAGTGCCTCTGTTGTTAATTTTTGTATCTTGTGCACATATAAACAAGCGTATCCGCCTGCACAAGCACACTGATCAACATGTCTGTCATTTGTTTCCACCGCCTATTGAAATCACCTGTTTGACATTGGCTCTTGTAGTTAGTTTCTTCTTCTATATGTATTTGGCTTCTTATCATGCATTTTGCGTTAATCTGACTGTCACAAAAAATATTCGTGGCTTGCATCACATCAACAGTCACTGCCTTGTATTTGTTTCGTTCCTTAATTAATGACAAATGCACCCTGCCTCTAAGTCTTTAATGTATGCTTTCAAAAAAGAAGATAATTGCAAGAGGACCATTTACTTTTTGGCTAAGGCCAAAACGCAGTCAAATTACTACTTCAGGGCATGTAAACAGTACAAAACGATATTTTCATCTTTGTTTTTTTTTTCTAAAAGGATGAAGTGCTTTGTGTTACCGATAAATATTGTTTTATTAGAGAGTGAGACGAAATTCTGAAGGAACCCTCACTTCTTGAATGTGCTCATATTTACAGTTTCTTTTTCTTTTGGCAGCTTGGTGCGAAGACGTCAGAGACACAATAACCTGTCGATTAGTTCAATGGAACATGGTTCCACAGAGCATTGTGCGTGGATAACACAGCACGACCATCGAGCCTTTGAAGTGGAAACGTTCCCTTTCTACTTCACCTCTAACATACTGAGACGAATTGGAGATGGGCAATAAGGACAATCGCAGACAATGAAAACATTATACCCAGACCAAGTACTATTGTGATATTTAAAGGCTGTAGTGAAAGGAGTTAACGCGAGATGGTTGTTCAGAGACTGAATGATGTCAGTCTCCATTAATAGTAATAGTGTCACTAGAGGGTTTCCGCCATTGCATTAATAAGGGACTTCTTTGAATGTGTTATTCCAAAGTATCACCGGCAGCATTATCCTCAAGACGATTTGGATCAGCAGAGACGGAAAAATCAGAATCTGAGAACAAAAACTTGGGATGTTCCAACAATGAATCTGAATCTGAGAACAATAGAATGGAATATCACAACAATGGAGCAGAATCAGCGAACCATGGACGTGAATGTTCATACAATGGATCAGAATCTCAGAGTGATAAATTGGAATGTTCAAACAATCGACAGAAGTTTATTTTATGGTCTTTACTTGGTTTCTGATTTTTGGAAAGTGATAGCCTTGCGGATAGAAGGTGTACTCATGATTATGCAGGCAGGTTACTATCCCATCCTCGCTATTGTTGGTGTTCCTGGTAAGTTTATCTCTGTACATTTATTAATTGTCTAAACCATTGTGAACATTTTATTTTCTGTTCTGTAAATGGGAAAGATGTAAGACATTGCATTCACTTTCTATCACAAGCTTCATTTTTAATACATCGATTCCCAACCCTTAACGTGCAAATATACGAGGAGGAACAGGAGTTTTTTCTTTTATTAACAATGGTAGCCCCATTTTGTCCTGCGCTGATTTATATTTCAATGCTCATTTTCTCACAAAACCTGTCCACTACCACCCTCCATAATATCGCCAGTCTTCACTTCTACGTCAGTGCATTTTTTTTCTGAATAAACCTTCACCACGAACTTTTTGATGCAGTTCTCTTGCGGTCACTCTCCAGTTACAAATATGTTGATTACTAATTTATTCTGTCCCTGACCTGGGCCTGTGGAGGTGCAAAGTATGCTGCCAGTTTGATTCGAAAATAAGATGTTACAGTTTTCTGTCACCTGTTACAGCAGAACCTGTAAAATCACACTTGGAAGAGGACTGTTGTACCCGTACCCATGAAGTAACAGTTTCATTGAACTGTTTTGATGCTAGAACATTCGATGCGAGAGTGGGGGCAATGTCGATGATCTCCCAATTGCAGTGCTCCAATGTATTCACATAGTGACCCACACTGAGGGGAATTTGTACAGAAGAAGATGCAGAAAATCGTCCAGAATTACTGCGTGACAGAGTGACTGAAGAAAATTAAAAACAGTGGGAGATTCGAATTAATAAACATAAATCACTCTAAAAACTAATTCAAATGAACGTTATACGATGCTGCAGCAGAAGAGCTCCATGCCAAAGTACTCAGGACGATGGCAATAGAGATAGTTAAAAGAGTTACAGAGTAATCCAGGATGGAAACAGATGATGTTGAACAATGAGAGAAGGAAGTCAGAGTCCAAGATTAGTTTACGAAAATACTCTATGGATTAAGAATTGGTTTGTAGAATCAGTATTGAATTTTGCACCTTATTTGAACTGATTATCATTACTCATGTAGTACCAAAAGTGTCAGTGTTTGGATAACAGAAAGTAGCTATGCATAGAAAACAATTGGATGTAAGCACCAGATAGCATATTGTATTTATGAAATGGTGAGATATTCAGAAATATTGCCCAAAAGTGCCTGATTGGCCATGATCATGCCCACGCACGCGTGTGTGCGTCTGTGCGTGTGTCTGTTTGTGTGTGTGTGTGTGTGTGTTTCCAAATGCTGCTGTCCCTCGGTGTGAGGCTGGGAATACTATTTTCAGTAATGCACCTCCTCAATACCAGAAGCCTGATCAACATTCACAAGGCATACGACTCAATTATCTAAATGGTTATGATGGTGCTCCTTTAATAGGGTTATGTTGTGCCTAATTGGCTTGTCAGAGCTGTCGGAAAAGCAGAGGTTTCAAAGTGTCTTGTCTGGATTGGATTTAGGGCCAATTTGATTACAGCTAACAAATACATCTTCAGGAAAAACAAAGCCTTCACGTTTAACATAAAACTTGTATAATGAATGGGGATTGTCCAGTTTACCAAGCTCATATTTACATTGGGTTTAGCAACCAGTCAATTTTAGAGGCTGCTGGTTAAAGAGACAGTAACGGGGAGATGTTCCATGCTGAATCTGTCTGCATCTCTATCACCTATAAGAGCTTGAGTTTGAGTACTTTTGGCAAGGGGTGTTCATAGGGATTGTTGCAGGAATTTGGAATAACATCAGTAAGTTGATATACTCTGTTGGCTTTTCGGATAGGTTAAGTTATTTTGTATTTTGTTCGCTTTTGTTTAAGTTTCATTCAATTATGTAAATAATTATGTTTCGCTTGAACCTGAGAGGTTTTGATCGGCTGCATTATTCCTGGAGTTACCATCATACACCTGATGAAAACACCTGGTAAAGTTATCGTCTGCGCTCTCTTGTTCACATGCTTTGTGGGGGCCTAGCTTGGTCAATAACATTTTGGGGGCTATTTCGAGATTTCTTCTATAGTTGCAATCTGGGATTAGCATTAATTGACTCGAAGGCAACGACAGTCAGGCGTTAATGTGCTGTTTCTTGCATTCGGCTGTTTTCAATAGTGTTTCGGATTATAATTGTTCTTTTAGTCACGGAGAGTATTCTGGAGATAATATAACTGATTTTGGGTGTTTACAAAAGGTAAATCAGGCCAAGCTGAAGTAAGTAGCGGACAATTTGGATTTGGCACTGTCGTTCTGTGAGAATAGGATTGAAAATTACAGCAAAAATCAACATTTAAAATTTGTGGAAATGCTATCAGAATGTTTAGACTTGACGAAAGTTTAATTGAAAATGAAGAAACTTGAGTTAGAGGAAAGCTAGAAGGAAATGGAGAAACTGTTTGAAATCTGATTAAAAATAGAGGAAAGAGAAGAAGAAAAAATCTGCTGTTGCAGAACAAAATAAAAAGGAAAAGAGAAAGTAGAAGGAAGAGAAAAAAGAGAGCAAAGGAAATCGCGGAAAGGAAGAGAGAAGGAATTTGAGCTTCAGAAATTGGCTCTCAGATAGGAAATTCATTTTAACATGATGGTAGCTGAAGGCTGAGTATAAAAGTAGTGTGGAAGAGAGTGAGGAAGAGAAAACCCATGGTAGCGAAAGACCTTGTGAGAATCTGTGTGAATATTTTTACACTTTAAACAAATTTGACAAAAATTATGTGGAGAACCTTTTCATCTTTTTGAGAAGCTGTCTAAATAGATGCACTGGCTCATGACCATGTAGACTCTGACGATCTAAACAAAACCTGTAAGTAGAACTCGTGAGGCATTCGCATCACTGGCAGAGGAGGTATCTGGGCGTTATGAAGAGGTGAAGAAAGCCATTTGAAGTACATATCAGCTTGTGCCAAAACACTACAGACTACGATTTGGGAATCTAAAGAGGGATCCTGGTAAAATTTGCATTGAGTTTGAAAGGATCACGCAAAGTGATTTTGACAGGTTGATAAGTTTATTAAAAGTACAGCGCACTGATGACGTTCTTGTAGAAATGATTATTTTTAATGAGTTCAAAAAATACACTTGATGAGATAGTAAGAACGCATGTGGGAGAACACAGAGTGAAAATGGCAAGATTAGCAGCCGAAACGGCTGATGATTATGAGTTGAAACATCAATCAAGTTTTGGCTTCCAATTTCAGTTTCAATCTGTGAGGGATAGAAGTTGGGGAAAATGGAAGTCCTCGTGTCGAAAGAGAAAGATAGGTCTTGGTGAAGATCAAACAATATCGTACCACACGGCAAAAGGGAAACCTTTTTAAGTCGAAATGGAAGTTAAAACGCTTTGGTGTTTTCACTGTAATGATCAAGGTCACGTACAAACACAGTGTAGATTCTTCAGGAAAAGGACTGGGACGCTGGATTTATGAAAACAAGGTACGTCAGTGAATTCTGTAGAGACGAAGCACAGTGGAGGCTCAAACGCTTTACTAGAATGTATAACATTGACGGAGATTGGTTAAGGAGGAACTACCAGATGATCTAAAACCATGTGCAAAGGTGAAGTTTACTTACATAGGCCAGAAACAGCAGGCGAAGAGGTTGCAATATTAAGAAATATAGGATACTATCAATCTTTGATGTTTAAAGATGAGTAGCTTTGTAGCTCTGACGAACTATCATCAGGGAAAGCTACGAGCAATGGCAATGTTTGGTGAGACAAGAAGCATGAAGTAATATAGTGTGATTTTAGAGTGCCCATGGATGAGTAGAGATATCGTGATCGGAGTCGTGGGCAAACTCTCAATTCCAGGAATGCAAATTTTCCTTGCTGATGATATAGCTGGTACACACAGAGTGCTGCCTAATGTGATTGAAAAATCATTGGAAATTCAGGCATCCTAACTATTGCAGGCACATATTCTGGGATTATTCTGGACTGCCTGTCAGTAAGGAAGCAAGTCACCAGTTGTAAAAGGATAGCTCAAGGAGTTAGCGGGTTTTGAGAGGATTTGTAGTTCCGGTAGAGGTTCTGGATGCTGATTTGCTGGCTGAACAGGAAGGTTCATTTTCAGACGTTTCGCCACCATACTAGGTAACAACGTCAGTGAGCCTCCGGATGAAGCATTGCTGATGATTCTCCTTCTCTGTTTATGTCTTTGGGTTTCTTTGTGTTGGTGATGTCATTTCCTGTGGTGATATAATTTGTTATGGTGATGACATTTCCTGTTCTTTTTCTCTGGAAGTGATAAATCTGATCCAAGTCAAAGTGTTTGTTGATAGAGTTCCGGATGGAATGCCATACTTCAAGGACAAGAATGAAAGTATTGTGTCAGTCGAAGTGGTTTTCTTCCTCATCTGTATATTAGGATAGTAGTGAAAGACGGTCGAGTCGTTATGTGGCTAGTTGATGTCCATGTATCCTGGTGGCTAGTTTTCTGCCTGTTTGTCCAATGTAGTGTTTGTTACTGTCGTTTCAGGGTATTTTGTAAACGACATTAGTTTTGCTTATTCTCTGTATAGGGTCTTTCAAGTGTATTCGCTGCTGTTTCAGGGTGTTGGTAGGTTTGTGGGCTATTATGATGTCAAGGGGTCTGCGTAGTATAGCATTTCCGAGATATTTTTGATGTAGAGGAGAGTGGATATGGTTGCTGGTGTGTTTTCTCTGGTAGTTTGGGTTTGATGCTGAGAAATCTGCGGCATCTTCATTGGGTATCCTTTCATTTTGAATACATGGTATAGGTGATTTACCTCTGCTCTGCGTAGTTACTCTGTGCTTCAGTGTGTGGTGGCTCGTTCAAATAATGTTCTGATGCAGCTTCGTTTGTGGATGTTGGGGTAATTGCTTCTGAAGTCCGATTATTGATCCGAATGTGTTATTTTCCTGTAGAGGCTGGTATGAAGCTCCTCATTGGCTGTTCCCTCGACTGTGACATCTAGGAAAGGCTGTTTGTTGTTGTTATCTCATCTTTAGTGAATTATATGCCAGTAACGGTATTATTAGTTGTTTCAAAACTAGCCACCAGGATACTTGAACATCTCCTCGCCACAGAACAACATGACCCACTCTCACTAGTATTCGTACATACAGATGATGAAGGACACAATTTCGACTGGGACAACACATCCATCCTAGGATAAGCCAATCAGAGACACGCACGAGAATTCCTAGAAGCATGGTATTCCAAAGGGAACTCTGTCAACGATCACATTGACTTTGGCCCAATTTACGACCTCATGAGAAAAAGAACAGGAAATGACATCACAACAGGAAATGCCATCACCACAGGAAATGACATCACCAACCCAAAGAAACCCAAACCTTTTAAAATAATTCAGGAATCTTCAACAATATTTTTGTTTTGAGGCTCAAGGAAGATGTTACATAGTGTAGTGACGAAACGTCTGGAATTGAAACTTACAGCTCTGCGTGCAAACCTACATCCAGATCAAAGAGGTTAGACAAAAAGTTCAAATGGTCATGAAGTATCCCAGACCTCTCAAAAAATATCCAAGAATGTAGCCCGGACTCTAAATTTGCTAATTGTTGTAAGAAGTTGTACAGTGTAGACAACAGGAGTTATGCAGCCGGTCCAATCACAAAGCTTTAAACAAAACAGAATGTAGTGTCAAGATTGCTGAATGAAACAGAAACAAAAGAAAACACAACGTATAATTCCCAAACCAATCGGAAAACAAACAACACTATCCTGACCTAATGATGTTGTTCGCAATACATGCAACAATTAACTGAAATACCCCTTAGCACAAAAGGTAAAATCAAAATCAGTGCCTTGCAAGACAGATACAGACAAAGGATCTGCATGAACCTTATTATTTCGGGTCCAGCAACTTCACAACTCTCTTGCTAAAACCAAATCGACCAGAGAACTGGCCAATACCCTTTTGTTGGACAAGTACACATTTTGGCAAATTTAAAAGCCTTTAACCTGTGGCTGTATCTGTTGGCTATCATCAAACTGACGCTAAAACCCTTCAAAATTAGACGTCCTGGAGTCTATGTATACAAAAGCTCTGAAAAGAAAAACAAGGGTAACAAAACCACGTGAATGAGTTAGCAACATCACAAAGTGAATTTAGCAGAGGTCCTGAGTCTCAAATATTTGAGTCAAACTAGGACAAGATCAGGGACAATGCAGATATCTTTAGCACGGAAATCAACTATCCCAGGAGAAAGATGAGAAACTGAATCTATTGTATAAGGAAAACATACACAGCAGAGGAACCAAGTGAATCCTCGTATGCTATTATCATAAAAATGATGTTGTAATGAAGAAGGCAGGTAAGAAATGGACTAATCTCTTATCTGTCAGTGGTTTAGAGAAAGGACATGTTGAGGCTCGCTTATACACTTCTAGTAGGGGTTAATTTGTGGGTGAGAAAAGGTCAAGCTAAAATACAAAACCATTTTGACTGACCTAGACTGCACAGGCATGCAGGTGATTTTTTTTCCAGATATGATCGCACATGTTAGGTAATTGGAAAACCACAGGCAGTAATAAAACACGTCCCTTTAATACCCATTCTTGCATTTGAGGAAGCTTTTACAAGACTCTTAACTGATTGTGTCAGACCACTATCTCGAGCAAAAAAAAGTATAAGTAATTATTAACAATAATGGATGTGTCCACGAGATTTCTACAGGCCGTTCCTTCACGGACTATCACCGCTAAACTAATTGTTGACGAGTTACTGAAAGATTTCACTAGATACGCAGTAAATGCAATCAGAATAAGTGTCAAACTTCATGAAAAGATCATTCAAGGAAATTGTTGACACCAGCCAAGATCGCAGGGAACACTAGAAAAGTGACATCAGACGCTTGAGACGTATTGAGGGTTTACAGTCAGGAATATCCAAATTATTGGAATAAGGGAATTGTGTTTGAACTTTTTGCGACCAGAGGTGCACAAATGAATCGAACAATTTCAGTCACTTTGAATTCGTTTTTGGGCATGAAGTGTGAGAACCACAAAAATTGATTAAGGAGAAATTGTTACATCATAATTCAAAAACCACAAACTTGGTCGATGTGTCAGATGCTTTGGAAAGGTAAAATAATGTTGAAAGGTTGTCTTCACAGTACTTAAAAGTATCTTAGCACACAATGAAGCAAGAAGCAGGCAATAATTAAAAGAACTTGTACTTTTGCTCTTGGGGATACAGTATTACTGTTACTTCCAGTGATAGGTGAAAAGAAATGTACAATGGGTCTTATCAACTTGAAAGAAATTTCAGTGAGATGAACAATTTCATAAGAACACCGGACAGAAAGAAATTCTGATAGGGTGAATTATTTGAGTATGGTCAAAAGGAATTTTGTTAGGGAAGGAAAGAAAAAGGAGAATGTGTTATTGGTTACAGCACCAAGTGAAAAAAAAACACGTTCAGAGGATTTTGCATTGAATATACATGAGACCAATGGGCCATCCGGAATGCATTAAAGGGTATTACAGGAAGCAAGGAAAGAGAGTTCTACACCTGTGGCCATGGTATTTGTGTTCTTACTGTTCACTGGAGTCGTGCCAGATGATTGGATGGTGGCAAACTATAATTCCGTGTTCATGAAGGGAGCAGTGGTAATTCTGCTAACTCCAGATCTGTCAGCTCTACGTATGTGGTGGGCAACTTCATGGAGAGAATTTTGAGACAGACAATTTCTGATTATTTTGAACGCCATATCTTGATTAGGTATAGTCATCAAGGCCTTCTGAGATGCACATCATGCCTCACAATCCTTACTGAATTCTTTGAGGATGTAACAAAATACACTGCTGAAGGTAGGGCAATGGACGTACTGGCCATTGAGTTTAGCAAGGCGTTTGATAAGGTTCCCATGGTAGGCTTATTTAGAAAGTAAGAAGGCATGAGATACAGGGAAATATATCTGTCTGGATATAGAATTGGCTGGCCCATAGAAGACAGTGGATAGTAGTAGATGGAAAGCATTCAGCCTGCAGTTGGTGACCAGTGCTGTTCTTCAGCATTTGGGTTCTGGGACCTCTGCTCTTTGTACTTATATTAATGACTTGGATAAAGAATTGGAAGGGTGATTTCGTCATGATGCCGATGAAACGGTGGTTGTGGAATAGTCGATAATTTGGAAGACTCTTGTAAGATACAACGGGACATTGACAAGATGGAAAACTGGGTTGTTAAGTGGAAGATGGAGCACAACCTGGATTAATGTGAAGTGATTAATTTTGGAAGGACAAATTGGAATTTGGAATCCATGGTTAAAGGCAGGATTCTTGGCAATGCGGAGGAATAGAGTTACCTTAGGATCCGTGTCCATAAATCCCTCAAAGTTGACAGCCAAAGTGATCGAGTTGTAAATAAGGTATATGGTGTATTGGCTTTCATTACCGATGGAGAATGAACTTAAAAGCCATGAGATTTTGCTGCAGCTCTATATTGGCCTGGTTAGAATAAAACCAGGATCTTTTTGTTGAGTACTGGTCGCTTCATTATGTGAAGGATGTGGAAGCTTTAGAGAGGGAGCAAAGGAGTTTTGCCAGGATACTGTGCAGACTGCAGGACATGTCTTAGGAAGAAAGGTTGAAGGAATTAGGTCTTTTGGTCATTAGACTGAAGAAGGATTAGAGGTGACTTGACAGAGGTGAAGGAGATGATGGGAGTCACAGATAGAATGGATAGCCAGAGACGTTTGCCCAGGGTGGAAATGTCTATCATGCGCTGGCATAATTTTCAGGTGATTTGACGAACATTTATGGCAGATGGCAGAGGTAGGTTCCTTACACAGGGAGTGGTGGCGCATTGAATGGACTGCCAGCAGTGTTTGTGGCATCAGATATATTAGTGTTATTTCAGCGACTCTCGGATAGGTACATGGAAAATATTACAATAAAGGGTATTTAAGTTAATTTGATCGTAACGTGTAACAAAAGGTCGGCAAAACATCGATGGCTGAAGGACCTGTATTGTGTTGTACTGTGTTCCATATCTCAAATTAACTTGGGCAATGGGGAAGATATCAAAAATTAGGATAAATTATTCAGTTACTTTCCAGAGAAAATCGAAATGACCTGCAGGAGTATTTCCTGTAGCACAGGAAAGATATGTTGGAATAAGCTTGGAAGTCCTAACCTGATTAAACATGATGTGAATATAGGAGATACTGTGCCGATTAAGCAACAACCTTCTCCCCATAACCCTCTAATCATGGCGCAGTTTCAAAGGGAGATTAAACCCATGGTCCAAGACGGCATAATCTGAGTGATTTAAAGTGATTGGAGCACATCGATACTAATAGTGCCAAAATTAGGTGGTATCTAACGGTTATGTGTGGACTATCACAAAGTCAATGCAGTCCGACTCTGCATTTGGAAGACTGTATTGAAAAGGTTAGACGAATATATTATTAAATTTGACTTGCTCATGGATGGCGACAGTTACTATTGCCCAAAGAACCAAATAAGGTTTCAGCTATCGTAACGCCAACGAGCTTTATCAGTTTAAAATCATGCATTTGCTACAAAAAAAGTGCCAGCCATGTTTCCGAAACTAACCAATAAGGTCGTTTATGGATTACCAAATTGTATCGTATACATCGATGACGTGATGAGTTTTCGTTAGACATGGAAGGATCATTTTCAACATTTATCAAAGTTGGTTGATTTGGGGACGCAGGATTGGTTATAAACCTGGCTAAAAATAAATTTTCCAAAGCCCAAGGCACCTTCCTGGGCCAAGTTAATGGACATGGACAAATTACATCACGGGATGCAAAAATACATTTAAGTGGAGTTTTCCATTCCAACGACAACAAAGAGAAGTGCTATGGCTCCTCGCACTATTGGGTTTTATTGTTTTTTTAAAGCAAATTCTAGCCGTGTGGCTGCTCCAATCACTGAATTATGAAAGAAAGACAATAGGTTCCAGCGAAAAGCGGATTATCAGAAGGCATTTGGCAGCCTAAAAGATGCGTGAATCCCTATCCCAGTGTGAGCCACGCATAATTATGCAAAACCATGCAGACAACTTTTGATGCGATTGATGCTGGTTTCAGCGCAGTCCTTGCACCAGACGACAACGAGAAGATAAAAAAATCCTATCGGATACTTCTCAATGAAATTGGACAATAATCAGCAGAAATATATCACAGTTGAGAAGGAGATATTGAGCTGGGTTTTGGCATTATGACTATTGAATATTTCTATAACCAGAAATAGATCTGAGACTATCACATGTACGATTCATAAATCGTTGAAATTTGTGGAGAAACCTAAGGACAGATATTTCCAGATTGTTTATTTGGAGCTTGTTGTTACACACATTCAGTTTGAAAATTATGTATGTGGCAGGATGAGGAAACGTGATTTGCGATGTGTTGGTGAGACTTGGATGTGAAATGGAAGCATTTGTTGACAGGAGTGAAGCAGACTTTCATGCATTTAGTGTGCAAGTTTGCATGTTTAAAGTCATCGTCATTTATGTAAGTGTTGTAATGTATTGGCAATTTACGACAAAGGGGTTTTAAAATGAAGTCATCTTTAGATATTGTCGATTCATTTCTTTAAGACGGGGTGTTGTGATGATGCTGCTCCTTTAAAAATGGTTATGTTGCCCTTGATTTTTATTTCAGAGAGTTCGTAAAGGCAGAGGACAAGGTGTCGAATCTGGATGGATTTTTGGGCCAGTTTGATTATAGCTGACATATACTGCCTTCGAAAAAGGCTTTCAAGTGTGTTAAAAAGATCACTTATCCAAGGAAAGGAAAGCAGACAGTTCTCTCCGCTCATGTTCGCTCTGATCTAGCATTGATTTATCCCAAAGTCAGTTTGTGAGGTTGCACGTTAAGGAATACCAGCATGGAAGAAGTTCTTCCACGCTGAATGTCGCTGCTAACTCTCGCCTTCAAGTCTTTGCGTTTGATTTTGACTTTCTTTGTTATCCAAGTGATATTTATTGGGAACACTGCAGAGATTTCGAACAACATCGTTAATTTGCTGTAGGCCCATTGGGTTTTCAGGCAGGTTATATTATTCTGCATTGTGTTCTTGACTCTTTGCGTTTCATTCAGTACTCCGCAAATAAATTCTCTTTTGTTTAAAACGGAGAGATTTTGATCAGCTGTATCACTCCTGGAATATCCACTCTCCACCTCGTCAAAATAACGAGACAAGTTCGTGTCTTACCTACTTCCTTGAAACATTTGTTTGGTTTCTGACATGGTACATAACATGTAAAACTGCAACAAAATTCCAGAGGCTCAAAACCATCAAGGCCTAAGTAAACAGCTTGATTGGTATCACATCCTCAAGTATTCACTCCCTCTGTCACCGACACACAGTAGCAGCAGTGTCAACCATCCACAGGATGCACTGCA